>NC_064818.1:19453179-19463844 GCF_023721935.1 Panthera uncia | reverse complement strand
AGCAAAGTTGCAGGATACAAAATCAATGTACAGAAATCAGTTGCATTCTTATACACTAACAATGAAGCAACAGAAAGACAAATAAAGAAACTGATCCCATTCACAATTGCACCAAGAAGCATAAAATACCTAGGAATAAACCTAACCAAAGGTGTAAAAGTTCTGTATGCAAAAAACTATAGAAAGCTTATGAAGGTAATTGAAGAAGATACAAATAAATGGAAAGACATTCCCTGCTCATGGATTGGAAGAATAAATATTGTCAAAATGTCAACACTACCCAAAGCTATCTACACATTCAATGCAATCCCAATCAAAATTGCACCAGCATTCTTCTCGAAACTAGAACAAGCCATCCTAAAGTTCATATGGAACCACAAAAGGCCCCGAATAGCCAAAATAATTTTGAAGAAGAAGACCAAAGCAGGAGGCATCACAATCCCAGACTTTAGCCTCTACTACAAAGCTGTCATCATCAAGACAGCATGGTATTGGCACAAAAACAGACACATAGACCAATGGAATAGAATAGAAACCCCAGAACCAGACCCACAAATGTATGGGCAAGTCATCTTTGACAAAGCAGGAAAGAACATCCAATGGAAAAAAGACAGTCTCTTTAACAAATGGTGCTGGGAGAACTGGACAGCAACATGCAGAAGGTTGAAACTAGACCACTTTCTCACACCATTCACAAAAATAAACTCAAAATGGATAAAGGACCTGAATGTGAGACAGGAAACCATCAAAACCCTAGAGGAGAAAGCAGGAAAAGACCTCTCTGACCTCAGCCGTAGCAATCTCTTACTCGACACATCCCCAAAGGCAAGGGAATTAAAAGCAAAAATGAATTACTGGGACCTTATGAAGATAAAAAGCTTCTGCACAGCAAAGGAAACAACCAACAAAACTAAAAGGCAACGAACGGAATGGGAAAAGATATTTGCAAATGACATATCGGACAAAAGGCTAGTATCCAAAATCTATAAAGAGCTCACCAAACTCCACACCCAAAAAACAAATAACCCAGTGAAGAAATGGGCAGAAAACATGAATAGACACTTCTCTAAAGAAGACATCCGGATGGCCAACAGGCACATGAAAAGATGTTCAACGTCGCTCCTTATCAGGGAAATACAAATCAAAACCACACTCAGATATCACCTCACGCCAGTCAGAGTGGCCAAAATGAACAAATCAGGAGACTATAGATGCTGGAGAGGATGTGGAGAAACGGGAACCCTCTTGCACTGTTGGTGGGAATGCAAATTGGTGTAGCCGCTCTGGAAAGCAGTGTGGAGGTTCCTCAGAAAATTAAAAATAGACCTACCCTATGACCCAGCAATAGCACTGCTAGGAATTTACCCAAGGGATACAGGAGTACTGATGCATAGGGGCACTTGTACCCCAATGTTTATAGCAGCACTCTCAACCATAGCCAAATTATGGAAAGAGCCTGAATGTCCATCAACTGATGAATGGATAAAGAAATGGTGGTTTATATACACAATGGAGTACTACGTGGCAATGAGAAAGAATGAAATATGGCCCTTTGTAGCAACATAGATGGAACTGGAGAGTGTGATGCTAAGTGAAATAAGCCATACAGAGAAAGACAGATACTGTATGTTTTCACTCTTATGTGGATCCTGAGAAACTTAACAGAAACCCATAGGGGAGGGGAAGGAAAAATAAAAGAAGGTTAGAGTGGGAGAAAGCCAAAGCATAAGAGACTGTTAAAAACTGAGAACAAACTGAGGGTTGATGGGGGGTGGGAGGGAGAGGAGGGTGGGTGATGGGAATTGAGGAGGGCACCTTTTGGGATGAGTACTGGGTGTTGTATGGAAACCAATTTGACAATAAACTTCACATATTGAAAAAATGTCCTCTATTATTATTGTATTAATTTCAGTTTTTCCCTTTAGGTCTGTTCATAGTTGCTTTATATGTACATAGTTACATATGTATTTATAAATGTTACATCTTCATGCTGGATTGACTCCTTATCTGTATGTGGAACTCTTCTATATCTTTCATTACAGTCTTTCTTTTAAAGTCTCTCTGCTAGACAAAGTATAGTTACACCAACTTTCTTTTCCATTTTATGCAAAATTTTTCCATCCCTTAACATTTAGTCTGTGTGTATCCTTACTTCCTAAGTGAGTCTCTTTTAGACAGTATACAGACATGTTTTGTTTTTTATCTATTCAATCACTGTCTTTTGATTGGCAAATTTAATCCACTTACATTTAAAATAGTTTTTAATGGAAATATACATATTGCTATTTTGTTCATTATTTTCTGGCTGTTTTTGAAGTTCTCTATTTCTTCTTATCTCTCTCTTTCCTTATGCTTTGATGGCTTTCTTTACTCTTATATTTTGATTTTTTCTCATTTTCCCTTGTGTATTTACTATAAGTTTTATCTTTGTGGTTACCATGTGGTTCAATGAAATGGTTATAACATTCTATATATGTAACAGTCTCTTTTAAGTTGAAAGCAAATTAAATTTGAACCCACTCCAAATCTTTACATTTTTATTCCTTCCCCATGTTTTGTGTATTTTTTAAAAATTTTTATTGAACTGTAATTAACATAAAATATTGTATTTCAGGTGCTCAACATATCAATTCAGCAACTCTATACATTACTCAGTGCTCACCAAATTAAGTGTAGTCACCATCTGACACCATACAATGTTATTATAATATTATTGACTTATATTACCTATGTTTTACTTTTCATCTCTGTGACTTATTTATTTTATAACTGAAAGTCTGTACATCTTAATCCCTCTTATCTATTTCACCCCTTTCCCCACCCACCTCCCTTCTGGCAACCACCACTTTGTTCTCTGTATTTGAGTCTGTTTGTTTTTGTTTGTTTGTTTGTTTTCTTTTGTTTTGTTTTTTAGATTCCACCTATAAGTTAAACCATATGGTATTTGTTTTTCTCTGTCTGACTTATTTCATGTAGCACAATATACTCCAAGTCCATCCAGGTTCTTGCAAACGACAAGATCTCATCCTTTTCATGGCTGAGTAATATTCTAGTGTTTGTGTGTTTCTGTGTGTGTGTGTGTGTGTGTGTGTGTGTGTGTGTACACAATATCTTCTTTATCCATTCATCTATCAATAGACGCTTGGATTACTTTCATATTTAGGCTATTATAAATAATGCCACAATAAACAGGGGTACATATATCTTTTCAAATTAGCATTTTTGTTTTCTTTTGGTAAATGCCCAATAGTTAAATTACTGGATCATGTGGTATTTCTATTTTTATTTTTTTGAGGAATCTCCATACTGTTTTCTACAGTGGTTGCACCTGTTTACATTCCCACCAACAATGCATGCAGGTTCCCTTTTCTCCACATCCTCACCAACATTTATTATTTCTTATATTTTTGATACTAGCCATTCTGGCTATGATAACCGAAATGCCCATACTATACAACACAATCTACAGATTGAAAGCAATCCCTATCAAAATACCAAAAGCATTTTTCACAGAACTAGAACAAATAATCCTAAAATTGTATGAAACCATAAGAAACCTGGAATAGCCTAAATATTCTTGAGAAAGAACAAAGCTAGAGATATCCAAATCCTAGATTTCAAGACATACAACAAAGCTATAGCAATCAAAATAGTATGGTACTAGTACAAAAATAGGCACATTGACCAATCCACACCTATATGGCCAATTAATCTATGATGAAAGAGGCACAAATGTCTTTTCCACATTGTATAGTCTTTTCAATAAATGGTGCTGGAAAATTGGACAGCTATATGCAAAAGAATGAAAGCAGACCACTTTCTCACACAATACACAAACATAAACTTAAAATGGATTAAAGACCTACATGTGAAATCTAAAACCATAAAATTCCTAAAAAAAAAAAAAAAAGTAGGCAGTAATCTCTCAGACATCACCTTAATAACCTATTTATGGATATGTCTCCTCAGGAAAGGAAAACAAATGCAAAAATAAACTATTGGGACTACACCAAAATACTGAATAAAGATTTTTCCAAAGAAGACATGTGAAAACATACTCAGTATCACTCATCATCAGGGGAATGCAAATCAAAACCACAATGTCACCTCACACCTGTCAGAATAGCTAGTATCAAAATACAAGAAATAATACATTTTGGTGAGGCTGTGAAGGAAAGGAAACCCTCATGTATTGCTGCTTTGTATGTAAATCAGCGCAACCACTGTGGAAAACAGTATGGGGATTCCTCAAAAAAATAAAAATAGAATCCTGGATATTTTTTGTTGGAGTTTATTACTAATTTAATTTCATTACTAGTAATCAGTCTGTTCAAATTTTCTATTTGGAAGGTTAGATGTTTCTAGGAATTTATCCATTTCTTTTAGGTTGTCCAATTTGTTGGCATATAATTTTTCATAATCTTTTATAATCATGATGTTGGCTGTTATTTATGCTTTATTTATGATTTTATTTATTTGCATCCTCTCTCTTTTTTCTTTGATGACTCTGGCTAAAGTTTTACCAATTTTGTTTCTTTTTTCAAAGAACTAGTTCTTGGTTTCATTGATCATGTCTATTGTTTAGTGTTTATTTCACTTATTTCTGCTCTAATATTTATTATTTTCTTTTTATACTAGCTTTGGGATTTGTTTGTTTTTGTTTTAGCTCCATTCGGTTTAATGTTAAGCTGTTTATTTGAGATTTTTCTTGTATCTTGAGATAGGCCTGTATCACTATAAACTTCCCTCTTAGAACTGCTTCTGCTCTGTCCCAAAGATTACAGACCAGTATAATATCATTTTTGTTTGTCTCCATGTATTTTTTATTTATTTTTCCATTTCTTGGTTGACCCATTCATTGTTTGATAATATGTTATTTTATTTAGCCTCCATGTATTTGTGATTTTTCCAGATTTTTTCTTGTAATTGATTTTTAATTTCATATCATTTTAGTCAGAAAAGATGCTTGATATGATTTCAATCTTCTTAAATTTATTGAGGCTTGTTTTGTTATCTAACATGCGATCTATCCTGGAGAATGTTTTGTGTGTGCTTGAAAAGAATTTATATTCTGCTGTTTGGGAATGGAATGCTCTGTGTATATCTTTGAGGTCTATCTGGTCTAATGTTTCATTCAAAGCCACTGTGTCCTTGTTGATTTTTCTATCTGGATGGTCTATCTTTTGATGTAAGTGGCATGTTTGAGTCTCCTACAATTACTGTAAATAGACTTTAAAACAAAGACTGTAGGAGGAGATAAAGAAGGGAACTATATAATGATAAAAGGAACAATTTAACTGTAAATATCTATACACCAAACATAGGGGCAGCTAAATACATAAAGCAAATATTAACAGACATAAAGGAAAAATTGACAGTAATAAAAATTACTGTAATAAAATTAAAAGTCTATGTTAAGTTGAATACATTCTGAAAGCACTAAATTTTTATTTCCCCCTCCATGTTTTATATATATGATGCCATATTTTATACCTTTTAATTTTGTATATCCCTGATTTTTTTTTACAGAATAATTTATTTTACTACTTTTGTGTTTTAAACTCCATATTGGCTTTATAAATGATTAATCTACTACCTTTACTATATGTTTGCTTTTATCAGTGAAATTTTTTCTTTCATAATTTTTTTCTATTTATGGGCTTTCTTTCCACTTAAAGAATCTTTTTAACATTTCTTATAAGGTTGGTTTAATGGTATGAACTCCTTTAACTTTTGTTTGTGAAATTCTTTATCTCTCTTATTCTGAAAAATAACTTTTTTGCTGTTTTTTTTTTCCTTTCAGCACTTTGAATAAATCATGCCACTCCCTCTAGTCTGCACAAGTTCTGCTGAAAAATCAGGTGATATGGGTTTCCCTTATATGTAACTGCTTTCTCTTGCTGCTTTTAAAGTTCTCTCTTTATCATTACTTTTTATCATTTTAATTTTTATGCATCTTTATGTGGAACAACCTTAGTTTTATCTTGCTCAGGACTCTCTGTGCTTCCTGAATCTGGATGTTCATTTCCTTTCGCCAGATTAGGGAAGTATTCAGCTATTATTTCTTCAAATAAACTTTTTGACCCCTTCTCGCTTTCTGTTCTCTTTCTGGGATCCCTGTAATGTGAATATTAATATGCTTAATGATCTCCCTGAGTTCCCTTAACCTATTCTCTTTTTTGCTCTTCAGCCTGTTTTTTTCCATTACTTTGTCTTCCATATCACTGATCCATTCTTTTACAACCTCTAATCTTCTGTTGGTTGCCCCTAGTTGCTGATTTTTTTTTTTTAATTTCAGTTGCTGAATTATTCTGACTAGTTCTTTTTTAATGTATTTTCTGTCTCTTTGTTGAAGTTGTCACTGAGTTCATCCACTCTTTTCTCAAGTCCAGTGAGTATCTTTATGATCATTACTTTGAATTATTTGCCAGGCATATTGCTTATCTCCATTTCATTTAGCTCTTTTACTGTGATTTTTGTCTTGTTTTTTCATTCAGGACACATTCCTCTGCCTCCTCATTTTGTCTAATTCTCTGTATTTTCTTGTATGTATTAAGAAGGTCAGCTACATTTTCTGGACTTGGAAATAGTGGCCTTATGAAGAAGTCCTGTGGTACCCTGTAGCACAATCCCCTCTGGTAACCAGAACCAGGGCCTCCAGTGGTATCCCCCGTGTATGGGCTGTGTGTGCCCTACTGTTATGGCTAAACTGTAATTGCCTGCAGCCCAGCCAACTGCAAGGATCCACTTTTCCTGCTTGGGCACCTTTTCCAGTGTTTGGTCCCTGAACTGTTGAAAAGCTTGTCCTGTTTGAGAATACAAGAGGCTTTTTGATGGGTGGGGCTGGCAGTCAGACTAACTGTCTCCAATTAACCTCTCTGCCACAGTTGTGGGAGTGCCAAAGGCCAAGGTCTGCTCCCTGAGTGACCTGCAAAGAGGCTGGGCTGCTGGAATGGCAGGCACACTGGTGCATGGGGTTATCTTCTCCCTTTTCCCTGGGTAGGAATCACTTTGGATTGGTGCCAGTACCAATCTGGGGCTGCCTACAGGGTGTACTGGGGCAGGAGACACTTTGAAAGGATGCCTGTTGAGGTGAGCATGTTGGATGATGTGGCTCTGCAGTGGAACAGCAGAGCAGGAACTGCAGTGCTGGCTAAGTAGATGGTGACTATTAATGCTGGCTCCAACAAGAATCTAGCTACCTTCCTTGGGTGGGGAGGGCGGCACAGAAATGGCATCTGCCAGCACTTTTGTTCTTGGAGAAATCTAAAGCCCCTCCATTCCATGGTCTAAGATTAGTCAATAAGTCTTTTTGATGTACACATAGTTGTTGCTTCTGTGTTGTGTCTCCAGCTGAGTTATTTATTGTGCTGGCTTTTAAAGAGTGAGAACTCAATTTCCTATGGACCCTCAGTTATCTTGGAGTTAAGACTTGCTGATTTTTTTTTAAGTTTATTTATTTATTTTGAAAGCAAAAGAGAGAGAGAGTGAGCTCCAACAGGGGCAGGGTAGAGAAAGATGGAGAGAGAGAGAATCCTGCTCCACATTGTTAGCACAGAGCCTGACAGGGGGCTCAAACTCATGAACTGTGAGATCATGACCTGATCTGAAACCGAGAGTTGGATGCTTAGCCAACTGAGCCACCCAGGTGCCCCAAGACCTGCTGATTTTTAAAGCCCCTGAACTTAAGCTCCACTCTTTTACAAAGCCAGTTGTTATGGGGAATTGTCTTTCCATTGCAGGTTTCCAGAGCTAGGGGTGCCTGGTGTGGTCTGATCCTCTCACTTTTCCTTGTTTGTGATGTCTCTCTCATTGGTGGTTAGTCTCACTGGGGGTTCCTGACCATGTCTCTGCCCCTCTTACCCTTTTCAGGCCTTCTCTCTATAATTAACTGTGTAAAGTCAATTCTTCCAGTTTTCAGAGTTAATTTTACAGATGTAGCTGTTATATCTGTGTGTCCATGGGATCAGATGATCTCAGGATCCTACTCTGCCATATTCCTATTCTCCCCCATATTTTATACTTTTGATAGCCTTTTACATCTTTTTATTTTATATATCCCTTAACTAATTATCATAATTTTCGTTAATTGCACTACTTTTGTCTTTTGGCCTTCATACCTGGTTGATCCACTACCTTTACCATATATTTACCTATTCCAGTAAGATTAGTACTTTCATATGTTTTCTTATTAATTAGTGTCTTTTCTTTGCAGCTTAGAGAAATCCGTTTAACATTTCTTATACAGCTGGTGATGAACTCCTTTACCTTTTGCTTATCTGGACAACTCTTAAAACTCCTCTTCAATTGTGAATAGTAAACTTGCCTGGTAGAGAATTTCTTGATTAATTTTTCTTTTCAGCACTTTGAATGTGTTTCCACTCCTTTCTGGCCTTTAAAGTTTCTGAAAAATCTGTTGATTGCTTTACAGGGTTCCCCTTGTATATAATAATTTTTTTCTCTAGTTACATTTAAGATTCTCCCTTTATCCTTAAATGTTATCATTTTAATTATATTGTGTTTTGGAATGGTTCTGTATGGGTTCATCTTAGTTAGGACTGTCTGGGAATCTTGGACCTGGATGCTCTTTCCCTCCCAAGACTAGGAAAGTTTTCAGTCATTATCTTTTCAAATAATTTTTCTGGCTTTTCTCTCTCTTCTTCTTCTGGGACACCATTTCAATGTGAGTTCCCTTAAGGTATCCTATTTTATAAAATTCTTTTTCCATTTTGCTGCTCTCTCTGGTTGAGATCCATTTCTTTGTCTTCCAGTTTGCTGATTATTACTTCCACTTCATTATTCTGCTGTTGAACCCCTCTAGTGCATTTTTCAGTTCAGTTATAACTTAGGTTTAGTACTCATATTTTCCACCTCTTTATTGCAGTTCTCACTGTGTTCATCCATTTTTCTTCCAAGTTTGGAATGCTCATGACCATTATTTTGAACTCTTTAGCAGATAGGTTGCATATTTCCTTTTCATTAAGGTCTTGGGAATTTGTTTTGTTTTTTGGTTTGGAAGAGGTTCCCCTGTCTCCTCACTTCACCTGACTCTCTGTGTTTGTCTATATATGTCAGGTGAAGCAGCTACCTCTCTGTCCTGAAGGAATGATGTTGTGTTGGAGATGGTCTATGGGTCCTTAAGCACAATGTCCCCTGGCCTTCAGAGCCAGGCAGTCAAGTGGCATCCCTTATGTGGACTGGGTATGCACACGAGCTCCAGCAGGGATATGGCTATGGGATGGGTGGACTGTGAGGCCCTCATCCTGTCTGGCTGTGGTTTGGCTACTGTGTGAGAAGGGTGGAGGCCCATGCACTCACCTAGCCCAGTAGTGGTGTGGCTGATACATGGGCAGGATATGGAACATGCCTAATGAGGCTAGCAGAATACAGGGAGGGAGGGCACTAAAAATGGTACATGTTATTTACCTCACCAGCAAGTTAAAATGAGGTTGCAGGGGTGCTGGGTGGCTCAGTCAGTTGACTGTACAACTCGATTTTGGCTCAGGTCATGATCCCAGGATCGTGGA
The DNA here is from genome assembly GCF_023721935.1 of Panthera uncia. NCBI lineage: Eukaryota > Metazoa > Chordata > Mammalia > Carnivora > Felidae > Panthera > Panthera uncia. Next base: position 19,454,317 of record NC_064818.1, on the reverse strand, counting down.
ATTGAGCCCCAGTGTGGAGTCAGGCTCCACACTGAACATAGAGCCTACTTAAGAAAGAATCTCTTTCTCCCTCTGCCCCTCTCCCCCCACTCATGCGTTCTCTCTCTCTCTCTCTCAAATAAAAAAAAATGAGGTTGTACCAATGGAATGGGAAAAGATATTTGTAAATGACATATCAGAGAAAGGGCTAGTATCCAAAATCTATAAAGAACTCACCAAACTCCACACCCAAAAAACAAATAATCCAGTGAAGAAATGGGCAGAAGACATGAATAGACACTTTTCTAGAGAAGACACCCAGGTGGCCAACAGGAACATGAAAAGATGCTCAACATCACTCCTCATCAGGGAATTACAAATCAAAACCGCATTCAGATACCACCTCACGCCAGTCAGAGTAGCTAAAATGAACAAATCAGGAGACTATAGATGCTGGAGAGGATGTGAAGAAACGGGAACCCTCTTGCACTGTTGGTGGGAATGCAAACTGGGGCAGCCGCTCTGGAAAACAGTGTGCAGGTTCCTCAAAAAATTGAAAATAGATCTACCTTGTGACCCAGCAATAGCACTGCTAGGAATTTACCCAAGAGGTACAGGAGTGCTGATGCATAGGGGCACTTGTACCCCAATGTTTATAGCAGCACTTTCAACAATAGTCAAATGATGGAAAGAGCCTAAATGTCCATCAACTGACGAATGGATAAAGAAGATGTAGTTTATATATACAATGGAATACTACTTGGCAATGAGAAAGAATGAAATTTGGCCATTTGTAGCAACATGGATGGAAATGAAGAGTGTTATGCTAAGTGAAATAAGTCAGGCAGAGAAAGGCAGATACCATATGTTTTCACTCATATGTGGATTCTGAGAAACTCAACAGAAGACCATGGGTGAGGGGAAGGGGGAAAAAAAGTTACAGAGAGGGAAGGAGGCAAACCATAAGAGACTCTTGAATACTGAGAACAAACTGAGGGTTGATGGGGGGTGTGGGGGAGGGGAAAGTGGGTGATGGGCATTGAGGAGGGCACCTGTTGGGATGAGCACTAGGTGTTGTATGGAAACCAATTTGACAATAAATTTCATTAAAAAAATAAAATAAAATAAAATAAAATAAAATAAAATAAAATAAAATAAA
>NC_064818.1:19326045-19453169 GCF_023721935.1 Panthera uncia | reverse complement strand
AAATAAAATAAAATAAAATAAAATAAAATAAAATAAAATAAAATAAATGAGGTTGCAGAAATAGTACTGACTAGTCCTTCTGTCCCTGGATAATAAAGTCAGTTCAGGTTTCTGTCTCTCTAGCAACCACTTTAGGTTTAGTAAGTAGATCTTCTTCTCTTATACTCTAGGTACTTTTCAAATTGTTACTTTTGCAATGAATCTCAAGATAAGTGCATCTATGCACAAGCCTCCAGTCCCTACGGTTCTATGGTTACCCTGGACTTAATCCCTATTGATTTTCAAAAACAGACATTTGGGGGGTTCATTTTTCCAATGCTGGGCTCAAGGGTCAGGATGTTTGATATGAGGTGCTATACCTTCACTCATAAAGAAAAAATTACATATTTGAAAACCACTTCCCAATTAGGGAAGTGGTTTTCAATTGTGGTTAACCCACACCTGGGGGTAACCACACCTGGGATGGGATTTCAGGTGATACAAGTCTCTGCCTCTCTTATTCATTTCCATTTGTCTTTTTTATCTTTGTAATGGAGGTGCTGTTCATCTAGCTCTCAGGTCCTTTACAGAGGAAAATTATTCCATATGTATTTTCAGATTTGTTTTATCCAGGGGAAAGAGGAGAGTTCAGGGTCATTCTATTCCAGTGTCTTGAACCCCTCCACTCATAAGAGTACTTTACACATTGTAGATGCTAAGCTCTACAGTTAAGTAGAGCTCTACAGTTAAGCTCTAAGTTAAGTTATTTTTTTGCAAATATTTTCCCAAGGTTTATGGTTGGTTTTGCTTCAGTTCTTGGTGTCTTTTGATATGCAGTTCTTTGGGTTTTTTTTTTAGTTTATTTATTTTGGAGTGAGTGAGAGAGAGAGAGAGAGAGAGAGAGAACATGAGGGGGGGGGGGGCAGAGAGAGGGAAAGAGAGAATCCCAAGGAAGCTTCTTTCTGTCACAAACCATGAGATCATGACCTGAGCCAAAATTGAGTTGGCCGCTTAACTGACTGAGCCACCCAGAAGCCACCAGCACACAGATTTTTAATTATATTTTAATGTAGTCAAATTTATCAACCTTCTGACATATTTTGTGCTTTCATCTTGTATAAGAAATATTTTCTCACCATTCCTAATATTGTAAAAATATTATTTTATATTTACCTCTAACATTGTTCCCAATACCTTCATAATAATCCCATTTTCTACTTAAATTAGCCAGTGATGTTTCAACTGACACAGAGTTCCTTTCAGGAAAGTGCTATGATAGTTTTCCTTTTATTGAAGAATAAACCTTCTCTACTTGGAAAAGTCATCCTCACAGAACTTCATGAGGGTTACTCATGGTATGAGGAGTGAGGAAGAGGACACGCCAGCCAGATCATTCACATCAACCCTGACAGAGCGCTAGCATGTACCACAGCTGTACCATCCTTAAGCTCTTATAATTACCAGAGGCCATCAGCCAGAAGGGAAAATAGTTTCTTCCCATTAGGGAGTTCTGGATGCATAAGGAAAGGGATAATATCTACTGAGTTCAGCTTTCCCAAATCTACCAGACTGTGTTTGGGAAACTATTTCACCAATGATAACAGGTAAGGGCCCACTGTTTTCAATGTCTGAACAGGAGCTGCTTGAATTTCCCCAGTTAGTATTCTTCAGTCATGATTCAAGGTGCTCCCTATTTTATTTCCTGACTCATCTTTTGGAGGTCATACTCAGTTCTTAATGTTCAGCTAGTCTGCTTACTCCTCTTTAAATAATTAGATAATTAGAAGAAGAGTGGAATCTTTACTTAGTCTCCAGGACAGACTCCAACAGAAGCAAAAGCAGACCAGAACAGATTCTAGAGGTGCTGAAATGTCAGCTGTAACTATTACCTTAGATTGAGAACTATAACTATATTTTTGAAATCTCCTTTTGAAGTTCCTTGCAAATATATACTCCTTAATCTTTAACTGTCTCATTTCTATTTCCTTCTTGCATAATCCTACTGCCTTAAATTTACAGCACTTTAAACTTGTTATCCCAAGTGATTTTAGTGTTACTATCAAAATTATTGTGCAACGTTATTTTGATTAGATTATCCTTCAAAAAGGAAATTATTTTTTCATCCACTGTTTCTTACTTCTATTGCTTAAAATAATTAGAATAGGTCTCAGTTACATAGTTTAGAAGTGCATACATTGGAAAAGGCGACTTTGACTAAAAGAAAAAAATTCCTTTAAATCATCTTCTCTCCTAACATTCTGCTAATTATAATATGCTTTATTTTATTTCTCTGTGTAATGGAATAAATTGCATTTTTGTTTTGTATTTGAGTAGACCATGTACAAGAACAATATTTTAAATAATCACAGACAGTTTGTGGTTTTTGTTTTGAACTTTTCCTGCAGCATGAACTGGGGAGTGATGCAACATTTTCTCTAATTGACCCTTGTATGAAATTCTAACACTGGACTCAAAATTCTATCCCAGCTCTGGATTTCTGGTAAGGTTATGTGAGGTTCTCAGACTCAGATAATGGTTAGTTATAGTCATAAACAGTCATTGAAAACTTGGCAAGAAGTTGGTATTAGAGAGCTTCAGGCAAAATTGAGTCCCAGAGGACAGGCCCCCCCCCCCCATCTGCTAGGTATATCCCTCTGCAGCTCAGTAACACTAAAACTTCAAACCCAATCAGACCTAGAAGACTGCATACGGTTTTTTAATTTTCAAGGAACAATCGCTATTTCCAGAAAATAATCTCCTTCCCTAGAAAAAAGCTGGTAATTTGAATGGAAGTTTTGCAATTCCACTACAAGTGTTTTCTGTTGCTAAAGCATTCTTGTCTCCTGAGAGATGCTATGCCTCATTTCCTGCTGGCCAGAACAACTTAGCCAGTGACCTATTCGGAACCCTACAGAAATGCCCCAAGGCAGGCCAAGTTTATATTTAAGCTGCCTTATTGCCTTTATAAGCTCCCTCCTCCTCTTTTCCTGTATTCTCCTAGCATTCTGAGCCCTTATACTGTTCCCTGACTGCCCAGCCATTTCTTTTGCTATTTATACAAGCCTGAACTCTCCACACACAAAAAATCTTCTTCATGAAATTTGCTTGCCTTGTTCCCATGATTACATACTCACTGAGCAGTGCTGAAGATGAGGGTGTGAGGCAGTGTAGAAATAGTATGTATTCTAAAGCACAGAGATCCAGAGTAAGTAAACTACTCCAGCTGTAACCCTAGTATCATGAGGAGTTGGTGGGGAACAAACAAAAACTAAAATTACAGGGCATGCCTGAATATAGGGTGGAGCAAAACTACACTAAACAGTGAGTAACTGTTTTCTAAAGAACAGAGATTTTTTTTTTTTTTTTTTTTTACTATACTATGGGAACCTGAAGGATTTGTATCCCTTTATGTGAAAGTTCTGGAGTCCCTAAGGCATAGAGATGTCAGGAATAAAGTACATTCTACAGTGACAAAAACAGAAGGGACAGAGGGCTAAGGGAGATGTGGGTCTCTCTTCCACCTGTCTTCATCTATCTGGTTTCTACGAAACACTGCTCCAGAGTCAGCGTAGTGTGATTGTGTTCTAAAAGCTCTTCCTTGTTTTATCTTCCCCTGCCTTCAACTAGAATTCAATGTGATTCCTTCAGCATGCCTCTGAAATAGATTTTACTATGCGGTCCTCTCATCACCAATAAATTTCTCTCTCTCACCATAATGCAAATGTCACATGAAAATGGTGTGTCTTCAATGGAGTACTACGTAGCAATGAGAAAGAATGAAATATGGCCCTTTGTAGCAACATGGATGGAACTGGAAAGTGTTATGCTAAATGAAGTAAGCCATACAGAAAAAGACAGATACCATGTTTTCACTCTTATGTGGACCCTGAGAAACTTAACAGGAACGCATGGGGGAGGGGAAGGAAAAAAAAAGAGAGGTTAGAATGGGAGAGAGCCAAAGCATAAGAGACTGTTAAAAACTGAGAACAAACTGAGGACTGATGGGGGGTGAGAGGGAGGGGAGGGTGGGTGAAGGGTATTGAAGAGGGCATCTTTTGGGATGAGCACTGGGTGTTGTATGAAAACCAATTTGACAATAAACTTCATATATTTTTTAAAAAAAGAAAAAAAAGAAAATGGTGTGTCTTATTTTGACCTGTTCTCACAGGGCTCAGCATAAGCATGGCATGCTGTAGGTAACAACAAATCTTCACTCAAAGAGTGGGATAAAGAGGCAATCTTGAGGCTGTAAACCAATTCCTCGGGGAGCTGGTAAACAATTTCCATAACTTTCATGAAAGTTTGCTTTTTTTAAGTTTATTTATTTTGAGAGAGAGAGCAAGTGGGGGAAGGGGCAGAGAGAGAGAGGGAGAGAGAGAATCCCAAGCAGGCTGCAAACTATCAGTGTGGAGCCCTATGCAGGGCTCAAACTCATGAACCTTGAGATCATGACCTGAGCTGAAGTCAGATGCTTAACTGACTGAGTCACCCAGGCACCCCTCATGAATATGTTTTATTATGAAGTGAGGCTGTATCTTCTCAGGAGCTAAAGGGTTTAGAGAAATTTTTTAGTAGCTCTTGCCATTGAAGTTCAAAGAGACTGAATGTCAATTTCAGTGAAGCATAAAGGTTAGTGCATGCTGCACCATACCAGGAATAATGACAACCCAAGGACCAGCTTTGATCATCCATTAGTGCCTTGTATGTATTTACCTGATTAACATGACTATATAATTCTGACACCAAGTCTATGTTAACTTACTATGGGTGGAAAAAATCATCATCTATCAAGCAAACAAGATGCCAGTATTTTGCTGAATATTTTAATTAGCTTTCTCATTTAGTTCTTATAACAAATATGAGGTATGAGTTTGCAGATGAAGAAAGTGAAGCTCTGAGGAGTGAAATTACCAACAACCATGTACCCAGCAAATAATAGGTGTATTTTAGAGCCATGTCTGCTAAATTCTTTTTACCTGCAACATTAATAGTAATAGTACTAATAGTAACAGCAAATGTTTATATAATGTACTCATTCTGTATTCTAAGTATTAGATATACACTCTTTGAGATGACATCTCACCAGCCTTCACCCCCACCCCCACCCCACCACACACACCAAGATCAACAATTAGTTATCCACAAATAAAGCAGCTCTGGGGGAGTTCTGGAGTTCACTTGGGAAACTTTAGCAACACAGTCGGAGGGAAAAAAGCTGAGGATAAGCACAGAAGAAAAGAAGAAAGACAGCTTCATTTTGCCTACATTGTTATTGCATCCCCCAAGATGGCATTGCTCAAAGCCAAGAAGGAACTTCCCAGCAAGAAAGAGTTCCCTTTGCCAAGGAAGAGCATGGTGAGCAACCTTCCTCAGCTTTTCTAGGCCCCAATTCATCCCACCTGGACTGGCAAAGATGAGATATACGGAGCCAGCCAGAACAAGGAAGAGAATCAGGAGTTACCAATAACAGCCACACAGTGGGAGCCATCTTGTAAACAGATTGACCACTCTGCAGACACACCTTGCAGATTTTACTACTGAAGAAACTAATGGCCAGCACAGCTGATGTGGACCCCCTACAGATTTCACTATCTTTTGCCTCACAGATATTCACATACATTGATACCAGCTTCATGATTGCTTCTCCACTCCTTCCCTCCTGCTCCCATTAGAGTCCAGGAATAGTTCTTGCAGCCAGCCCAAGCCTCTGTGTCTCTGCAAATGCAAATGCCAGCTTAGACTCAATAGTTGAACCCTACTGCTATCCATGTGTTTGGGGCTCATGCCTCCAGCTATGCACTGCCATGGTGCTGGCATAACAACTGTCACTGACTTCCACTATAATGTGCATACCTGAGGGGAGAGTGTTCAGCCAAGGGAGAGCATGCTGACTACTGCATGTTGTCCCTGCAACTGCTTGTGGGCCCAGATCAGACTTTATTTTCTGTCACTGGCCAGTACCACCATGTTCACCTGTAGCTAGCCCCTCTAGCTGTGCACCTCAATGCCCCAGCCTAAACCTCCTCACACGTCTCCATTGCAGAGAAGATGCCCTATGGGATACTGTCTAGCCATGAGACAGCACATTGACAGCCAAAGCCTCCATAGTGGCCAGTAAGCCCATAGTAGGCCCTGGCCTTTGCTGAGTGTCCTGGCCTCCACTACTACATGTGTATCTGCAGCCAGCCCCTGCCACTGGATGGATACCTATGGCTGCCCCACAACCAAATATGTACATACCACCACCTCCAGCCATCACCACTTCCTGCTCTGGCCTATACCTGGAACCAGAGGTCCTCGTTTTTGGTCCACTGAGAACCACAAAAGCTTGCTCAGCCACTGTAAACTCCCTGAAGTCCTCACCAAGAACCACCCAATTATCAATGCTGTGAGCCTCAACAGACTGAGAAAAAAGACATCATGCCCCTCTAGATCCAGTGCTGCCACTGCCACCACATATGGCACCCTGCACCATTAGACCTAATATCACAATATGTTCCAGGATACTCCCACCTGAAAGTGAAAGCTTCCCTGTTCCAAAATCAGTCCATAAAGTCTGGAAGAGGTGACTACTTCTTCAAATTTACAGACACCTATTCCAAGGCTACAGGGATTATGAAGAATCAGGGGGAAAGGATTCTACCAGAGAAATACAGCAAGCCTCTGGTAATTAGTCCCAAAGAAATGGAAATCTAGTTAGTACTCCCACAAAGAATTCAAAATAATTTTTTACAGATGCTCAGATAACTACAAGAGAACACAAACAATTTAACAATATTAGGAAAACATTACAAGAACAAAATGAGAATTTCAACAAAGAGATTTTTAGAAAACATAACTAAATCGAAATTTTGGTGCTAAATAACAGAATCATTGAACCCAACAATTCAATAGAGAGTCTGTTAACAGTAGACTTGAAGAATCAGGAAAAAAAAATAGTGAACTAGAAGACAGGTCAATTGAAATTATCCAATAAGAGGAACAAAAGGAATGAAAAGGAATGTAGGAAGCCCATGGGACTTGTGTACATTTTTTTTCTTTTAATGGTGTTACATATCACTGGAGTCCCAGAAAGAGAAGAGAGAAAGGAGTAGAAGGCTCATTTTAAGAAAAAATGGCCAACAACTTCTCAAATGTGGGGAGATATTTGGATATCCAAGTTTACAAAGCTAATATATCACCCTAAGATTTCAATCCACAAGGTTTCAGCCCTCTCCAAAACACATTATAATAAAACTGTCAAAAATTTAGGACAAATAATTTGAAAAGCAAGAGAAAAAAAATCTTTTGTAAAGGAAACCCCTACAAGGCTAAGCTCAAAGTTATCAAAAAGAAAGAAACAATGATGATCAGAGCAGAAATAGGGAATAGGAAGACAATAGAAAAAGTCAATGAAACTAAGAGTTGTTTTTTTCAAAGAAACAAAATTTACAATTAGCTAGACTAAGAAAAATAGAAATTTAGAAATGAAAGATTAGACATTACAGCTGATGCCACAGAAATACAGGCGATCAAAGAGACTACTGTGAAAAATTATAGGTCAATAAATTGGGCAATCTAGACAAAATGGGTAAAATCCTAGAAACACATAATCTACCAAGACTGAATAATGAAACAATGGAAAATTGGAACACACTAATAATGAGTAAAGAGATTAAATCAATAATCAAAAAACTCCCAACAAAAAAAAGTCCAGGACAAGTTGGCTTCAATGGTGAGTTGCATCAAACATTTAAAGAGTTAATGTCAATCCTTCTAAAACTTGCTGAAATTTAAGAGGAGGGAACACTCCCCAACTCATTGTAGAAGCTAGCATTACCCTGATACCAAAGCCAGATAAGGACACTACAAGAAAACTGTGGACCAACATCCTTGATGAATACAGATATAGAAATTCTCAACAAAATATTAGCAAACTGAATTCAACAGCACATTAAAAGAATCATATACCATGAACAAGCAAGATTTATCCCTGGGATAAAAAAATGTTTCAGAATCCCAAAATCAATCAATGTGATACACATTAGTGGATGAATATGATCATCTCAATAGACATAGAAAAAGCATTTGACAAAATCAATATTCTTTCATGATTAAAAAATCAATAGGTATAGAAAGAATATGGCCTCTTAACAAAGGCCATATGTGACAAATTCACAGCTAACAACATACTCAATGATGAAAGATTAAGATTGAAAGCTTTTCTTTTAAGATTAAGAACAAGACAAGGATGTTCACTCTCACCGCTTCTATTCAACATAGTTTTTGGAAGTCCTAGTAAGATCAATCAAAGAAAAAACATCCAATCAAAGAGGAGGAAGTAAAATTGTTTTTATCTGCAGATGACATGATCTTGTATAGAGAAAATCTTAAAGACTCAACCAAAACAAAGCTAGAAGTATGAAATCTGTAAAGTTGAAGTATACAAAATCAACATACCACTTGCATTTCTACACAATAACAATGAAACATCTGAAAAAGAAATAAAGAAAGCAATCCCCATCCATAGTAGCATCAAAATCAATAACATGTTTAGGAATAAATTAAACCAAGGCAGTGAAAGATATGTAGACTGAAAATCATAGAACTTTTTTTAAGTTTATTTATTTTGAGAGTGAGAGAGAAAGCAGGGAAGAGGGGCAGAGGGAGAGAGAGAGAACCCAAGCAGGCTCCACATTCAGCATGGAGCTTGACACAGGGCTCAATCCCACAACTGTGAGATCATGACCTGAGCTGTTATCAAGAATCAGATGCTCAACTGACTGAGTCACTCAGGTGCCCCTGAAAACCATAGAACTTTAATGAAAGAAATTAAAGAAAATGCAACAAATGGGCAAATATTCTGTTTTCATGGATTCAAAGAATTCAGATTGTTAAAATGGCTATACTACACAAACTATCTATAGACTTAACACAATCCCTATCAAAAATTCCAATGGTGTTTTTTTTAAAGAAATAGAAAAAAAAAATATTCTAAAATTTGTTTAAAAACAAAACACAAGGGGTCCCTGGGTGGCTCTGTCAGTTGAGCATCCGACTTCATCTTGGGTCATGATCTCACAGTCCGTGAGTTCGAGCCCCGCATCAGGCTCTGTGCTGACAGCTCAGAACCTGGAGCCTGCTTCAGATTCTGTGTCTCCCTCTCTCTCTCCCCTCCCCCACTCTTGCTCTGTCTCTGTCTCTCTCAAAAATAAAGATTTTTTTAATCTAAAAAAAAAAAAAAACCACACAAAAACCCGTTAATAGAGCAATCCTGAGAAAGAAATACAAAGCTGGAGGTATTATACTTCCTGATTTCAAACTGTACTACAAAGCTATAGTAATCACAACAATATAATACTAGCATAAAAATAGACACATAGACCAATGGAACAGGAGAGATAGACCAGAAATGAGTCCTAACCTATAGGGTCAACTAATACTTATCAAAAGAGCCATGAATACTCAGTGGAGAAAGGATAGTCTCTTCAATAAAGGGTGCTGGGAATACTGGATAACCCACACACAGAAGAATGAAATTGGACCTCTATTGTATACTATTCACAAAAAATTAACTTGAAATGGATTAAAGACTTAAACATAAGACTTGAAACCATAAAATTCCAACCAGAAAACATAGGAAAATCCTCTCTGACATTGATTTTTGGCAGTGATTTTTTTGGATGTGATGGTAAAAGCACAACAACAAAAGCAAAAATTAATAAGCAGAATACATCAAGTTTCTGCATAGCAAAAGAAACAATTGACAAAATGTAAAAGGTAATTTGCATAATGAGAGAAAATATTAAATATATAAATAACCCATTCAATACAAAAAATTCTGACTTAAAAATTGGTGAGGGAACTAAATAGACATGTTTCCAAAGAAGAAATACAAATGGCAAATGGGTACATGAAAAGATGCTCAACCTCATTAATCATCAAGGAAATGCAAATGAAAGCCACAACAAGATACCACCACATACCTGTCAGAATGGCTATCATTGAGAAGACAAGAAATAAAAAAGTGTTGGTGAGGATGTGAAGAAAAGGGAACCCTTGTACACTGTTGGGAATTTAAATTGGTATAGCCACTATGGAACAGAGTATGAACAATCCTCAAATAATTAAAAATATAGCAGCGTATGTTCCAACAATCCTACTTCTGGTATATATTCAAAGGAAGTAAAACAGGATCTCAAAGAACTATCTGTATTCCTATGTTTATTGCAGCATTATTCACAGCCAAGATATAAAAATAACCTCAGTGTCCATCAATGGATAATAAATAAAGAACCTGTGGTATATGTGTGTGTGTGTGTGTGTGTGTGTGTGTGTATAATGAAATAATATTCATTCATGAGAACAAAGGAAATCCTGCCATTTGCCACAACATGAATGGACCATGAAGGCATTATGTTAAGTAAAACAATAATATTCCATGATATCACTTATGTGGAATCTAAAAAAGCCAAATTCATAGAAACAGAGAGTGGAGTGGTGGTTACCAGGGACTGGGGGTAGGAGAAATGGAGAGATATTGGTCAAATGGTACAAATGGTTTTGTGCCAGTCTAAATCTATCAATAACGAAAGTTGTGGCTGGACTTGCCCTCATGGTTCTTATTATGATTGTGAGATACCCTTTCTAGTAACCATCAGGAACCTTTGGAGAAAAAAGTTTATTACTCACCAGGCCTGGGAAGCACACAGCACACCTAGGACCATACAGCAAGGAACAGGTAGAGAAAGAGGTTGTGGGCCTGGGGTATTTTATTAGGATTGTGTGTAGAGGCTTAGGGCTTCAAGGACATACTCTGTTGGTGAATTTAAAACCTAGAATAGGAATTGAAAGTGTGGGAAGAGGAAAAAAAAAAACACCCCAAATGATCCATAACAGAAATCACTAAAATATGGGAGCCTGATTGGGGGAAGGGGGGATGGCACAGCCTGGCTCTTTACCTAGTCATGTGGCTGGCAATGTGTTTATTTGAGATAACTGACTTTGAAGTGGATGTCTCTTTGAAGTGGATGCCTCAGCAATCAAAGCTTAAGTAAGACCCTTGTATTACAAAAAAGAAAAACTGTTAGGGCTTAAACTACAGATACAAATTTCCAGTTATAAGATGAATAAATTGTAGAGAATCTAAAGCACAGCATGGTAGTTATTGTTAATAATACTGTATTATATATTTGAAACTTGCTAAGAGAGTAAATCTTAAATGTTTCAATCAAAAAAAGAAATTATAATTATGTGACATGATGGAGGTGTTAGCTGACACTTAGTGGTAGTCATTTTGCAATATATAAGTGCATCATATCAACACATTGAATACCTTAAATTTACACAATGTTATATCAGGTTCATTTCAAGAAAACTGGAAAAAAAATGAATTAATTTTTTTATTAGTTTTTAAGAGAGAGAGCACACATGCACAAAAGTGGGGGAGGGGCAGAGAGAGAGATGGAGACACAGAATCTGAAGCAGGCTCCAGGCTCTGAGATGTCAGCGCAGAGCCCGACATGGGGCTCAAACCCAGGAACCGTGAGATCATGACCTGAGCCCAAGCCGGATGCTTAACCAACTGATCCGCCCAGGTGCCCCCAAATTAAATTTTTTTAGTTAAAAAATCACTTTATATATATTAACTCACTTTATTCTCACAGCAACTTTATGAAAAAGGCACTATTATTATGAAAAAGACACTACCCCATTTACAGGTAAGGAAACTAAGTTCAGAGAGTTTGAGTAAATTGCCCATGGTCATACAATTAAAGGGGAAGAGTTAGGATTCAAACCCAGGAAGTGTGACTCTAGGCACTATATTCTCAATACATTCTAATGTTCTATTTTCAAATATTCTGAAACTAAGTGCTTTTCAGGACTTTGGACTTTCTAGACAGAGAATCGCACAAAGTCCAAAATAGCATTGGTAAGTTTCTCATGGGAAACATGCCTAAACAGAGTCCTAGGGATAAGAGAGGTGATAAACCTGAAAACTGAATGAGAAGATGCTGAAATGTCTTGCAGTATTATAATTGCATTGCCCACTCCTACTGTGAAATCTCACTTCATCCCAATATCTCCTGCTGGAACTCCAGAGGTTAAGGACAGGCACTTGGAGAAGCCTCAAAGGACCTGGGAAAATCTGGTCTCCACTGTTGAGGCAGTCTTTACTTCCAGCACGAGCACCTATCACACTGCTCTACTTGTTGCTTCCCTGATATAGATCTGAAAAGTGGGAAAAACATAAAATCTACAAACACCAAAAACAAATTTCATAGGGAGAAGAGAAGTTCATATATAAATAACTTACTTGGCTCTCTTATTTTCCTAAAATATATCTCATGAAGAATTCAGCTATCTCTAAAGGGCCACTGTGGGAAGAATGTGAGTCAAGACTTTCAGAAGCCAAGTAAAGTGATCAACCATCTTGGTCTGCCAGGGACTGGGGAACTTCTAAAGACAGGATCTTCAGGGCTAAAACCAGGACAGTTCGTCACTCTCTACTCGTGTTAAGGTTAGCAAGAACCCTTGGGATTTTTCTTCATTCCAGTGTATCCATTCATGCCATGCTGTGTTGTGCACGGCTACAGAGGCATCTGGTCATGCAAATGTGTTCTGACTGAGCATTTTATTTTGACTCCCACTTCAGCTCTTACTGCTATAACCCCAACACCCATTTCCTCAGATTGGCTGCTTGATTCACTGACCTGGTCTGCTCAAATCAGAAAGGATTATTTTCACTAGTTGCTGCCTCACAAAGAAGAGGTAGAGCTTTCTGGTTTATTTAGAATTTAACCCCATCCCTTTGACCTACTTTCTGCTGCTTTTGACCTGGGATAAGCTGCTTTTGACCTGGGATAGAGATGCCAGACATGAATAAGATGCATCTTACCATTAAAAAAAATGTCAGTTACAGGGGTACCTGGGTGGCTCAGTTGGTTAAGTGTCCAATTTAGGCTCAGGTCATGATCTCACAGCTCATGGGTTCAAGCCCCACGTGGGGCTCTGTACAGACAGCTCAGAGACTGGAGCCTGATTTGGATTCTGTGTCTCCCTCTCCATCTGCCCCTCTCCCACTCATGCTCTGTGTCTCTCAAAAATAAATAAAAAACATTTTTTAATTTTTTTTAAAAAATTGTCAGTTACAAAGCAGTGCCTAGAACTGCCCCAGTGAAGAGTTTTGACTGATTGTTTTACATTGTTTCTCAATCCCTTACATAATTAGCTTCTCAAAAGTATGTGTCTTATAAGCTGAATCACCCACTGTTCCCTGGGAAACCTGAAGATGAGGTATCTTTGTGCATGAGCATTTAAAGTACACTCCATCCCATTTAAAAATCCTCATTATAAGCAAGACTAAGCATGTGGTGAGAGGCATAGTCCCTGCCTTTAATAGATGCCGTGGTCTAATTAGAAAACGGCACATATGTGAACACACACACACACACACACACACACAAACACACAATCTTGCAAACCACAAGGACTACAGATGTCAGGAGCTGTTAGTACAGGAACTCATTTCTGAACCACAGGGGAGGAGAAGAACCAGATGTGAGTTCAAGCACCAAAGTTCCTGGCAACTGCAGCTGTTCTCATCCAAATTGACCTTCTGACTTTTTGTCTCCTACACTCTGAAAGGCATCTGGGTACCCTGGTTGTCCCATATGGAGGAAAAGCTGAGTTAGCCTTCAAAGGTGCATGTAGTCCCCCACCTAATCTTCTACTCTGCTCACAGCCACCCATGCAGTTCAGCCCCAGGGACCTTGCTTCTCTTCTCTCTGGCAGAAGTGCCTGCTAGAGGTCTGTAATATCTGATTAGATCAAAAGGATCCATTCCTGAACAGATGGCCACCACTCAGTGGACTTCATATCTGGCCAAGATAGGGCATTATCTATCTAATGAGCAATATAGCAAATGAGGTTGAACATGCAAGCGGCACTCTTCATTTCAACATCCCAGCTGTTGGCTCTCAGGCCATGGGATATCAATCAGGCTGAGCTGAGCCTCACTGTAAGGTATTGGCATTGGAAGAGCCTCTAAGAGACCAACCAGGGAACCAGATGGAGTGAGATAGCATTACACACATTTAGTTTGTGAAGGTTCAAAATCTCTGATAAACAAGCGGCTGGCTGGCCAACTCCCATCAGGGAGAAGCCATTATAGAGTGAATGTCTAGGGTATAGCCATTTAAATGCTGATGAGAACAGTGTTTGTTCATTTTTATAGTCTATTGAAGTGGTTCTCAAATTTTAGCTTTTGGAGGATCATGTAGGAAGATTTTTAAATACAGCATAGGTCCAGGTGGCACCAGAGAATTTGAATATCCAACAAGTTCCCAGGTGGGGACCACAGGTTCAGGGACCATACTTAAGAGGACTATATAGGAAATAATCCTATATAACAAATATAATACTATACTTTTTACATATAATGAGTACCTTCTTCAGGTCCAGCCCATATAGAAATTGTTGTGAAGTGACATATACCAATATGCCCAGATACTTGTTTGAAAAAAGAGGTATGGAAATTTACAAGTAACAATCAGCCAACTACCAAGTATTTATTGAGCACTTGCCATGTGCAAAACTATATACTAAATTCTGTAACGATTAAAAAGAATTGTCAAATTTGATAGAAATCTAAATCTGAAAAGCCTTTCTTGAAGTCATTTAGTCCTTAGAGTTAACTTTAAAGCTGCCATTCTTTCACCAAGCAATTCCATGTCTAGGAATTTAGTCCAAGAAAATAAAGATTTTTTTTAGATTTTTTTAAAGTTTATTTATTTATTTTTGAGAGAGAGAGAGAGCATGAGAGGGAGAGAGATAGAGGGAGACAGAATTCCAAGCAGGTTCTGTGCCTACAGCACAGATGTGGGCTCAAGCTAACAGAACTGTGAGATCATGACCTGAGACGAAATCAAGAGCTGGATGCTTAATGAACTGAGCCACCCGAGTGCCCCAAGAAAATGAAGATACTAAACTAAGGAAATTTTTTTTAAAAAAGCTTTTTTAAAGTAAAAAGGTAGAAGTATAAGAGATCAATAAATATAAATGTAAATGACAGATATATTTGGTTTTCTCCACTACTACTACTTACCACTACACACATTCTTCCCATATTTCTCTAGCCCAGTGGTTCTCAAAATATCTGGAGGCATTTTTAATTGTCAAAGCTCAGGAGAAATGTATATAACTGGCATCTAGACAGTAGAGGCCAGGGATATTCCACAATGAACAGGACAGCTCTCACAACAAAGGATCATCTGGCCCAGAGTCAATAGTGCTGATCATGAGAAACAAAGCAGCCTGGAGATTCCTCCTCCACACCCCACCCCTGCTGCCACATTGGCCAGGCTAGTTCCTGTTCTTTTGCCTTTACTTATCTTCCAATATAAGATCCCTCCACCTCCTTTCTGCCTGCCTAAATCTTACCATCTTTCAAGGTCTAGTTCTTATCTTCTGTAGGAGGCTTTCAAAATCAGCTAAAATCCTTTGACTATAAGTGGTGACATTTTTTAAACAATTAGTGCTCTTACTACTTCATATAAAAAGCAGTGTGAAGATAGAAAGTTCCAGAGTTGAGCAATTCGACAACTCAGTGACTTCTCTCCAATTCTCTTGGTTTTTGTCTCATGATCACAAGATGGCTTCCACAGCATCTCAACATCATGAAAATCTCCAAAGGCAGGAAGCAAAAGGGAGTTTCCCCGTATCTCCATTGCTTGGGGTACAAGAAGGAATTTGACAGGAAGCCTTTCTTTTTTGGTCATGGAGGAAATTCTTTCCTACAAATCTCCAACAGATATATCTTTATGTTTTACTGGCCACAACCAAAATGATCATTGAGATTATTGTGATGAGCTTTAGTCATTCCTTGGGCCTAGAGGAAGGGCCCATCTTAACTTAGCACATTGAAAAGCATGAGTGTTTTGGCACAAGGAGACTGGGACTACTCCTCTAGAATGCAGAGTAGAACTATACTATCTTAGATACTATGCAAAGTAAAATTCAGAATTTATTTGAACTTGTTGATGACGAGAACACATCAAGAGAGATAGGGATTTAAGTTCACCAAATTTTCCTTGCTCCTTTTCCATTGTTCATCATTTAACTGGCTCAGTGAAAGGCACCACAATGGAAACAGCAAAGTTAGGTTTGAGTCCTAACCTTGACATTAATGAATAACTTTGGGCGAGTCACTTACTCTCTCTGAATCTCAATTTCTATCACTCCTGGAAGTTTATTATTCTCAAATACAGAAAATGACACCATGCAGAAGCTGGAAGCTGAAAACAAGTGTTCTCCATGGGCTTTGCCTACTTATTTCTCTACCCTTCCTCAGCATTCCCCAGGATGGGAAGCTGTCATGAACCATGATCCTGTCTACTCAGAGTTTATGAGTCCCAACAGCAGAAGCTACAGACTCAACACTGAAGCACTGAATCCTAGAACTCAGGAACATTATACAGAGCAGTTACAAGGGCCTGCCAAGACTAGAAATATTTGGAATTTCTAAGCCACCAAACCCAAGAAAATTACTATATTCAGGGCATTGGTATCTTTTTAAAACTTTATCTTTTAGAGTAGTTTTAGGTTTACAAATTGAGAGGAAGGTAGAAAGATTTCCCATATACCCTTTGCCACTACATGTGAATAACGTCCCCCATTATCACTCATCAGAATGGTACATTTGTTACCAAGGATGAACATGCATTGACACTCATAATTACCTAAGATCCATAGTTTACCTTAGGGTTCACTCTTGGTGTGCATTCTGTGGGTTTAGACAAATGTATAATGATATACATCCGTCATTATAATATCATACAAGACATTTTTACTGTTCTAAAAATCTTCTGTACTCTATTTATCCCTCTCCCTTCCTCCCAACCCCTTCCAACTCACCTTTTTATTGTCTTCAGAAAGTCACATAGTTGGAATCATAGTTGGAATGATATGCAGCCTTTTCAGATTGGCCTCTTTCACTTAGTAAAATGCATTTAAGATTCCTCCATGTCTATTCATGGCAAGGTAGCTCTTTTTTTTTTTTTAATGAGAATTCAGGATTTATTCTCAACAGCATTCATATAGATCATATGGCAATGCCAACTGTAGTTACGTTGTACATCACATCCATAGTGCCTATTTATCTTCTCAGTAGAAGTTTGTATCTTTTGACAACTTTTCTCCAATTCCCCCTCCTAGCCTCACATCCCAGGTCTAGTAATCACAAATCTGATTTCTTTTTCAAGTTTGGTGGGTTTTTTGTTTTGTTTGCCTTGTTTTATATTTTGCATATAAGTGAAATCAAACAGTATTTGTCTTTCTCTGACTTATTCTACTTAGCATAATGTCCTCAAGGTCCATTCATGTTGTCTCAAATGGCAGGATTTCCTTCCTTCTCATGGGTGAATATTATCCCACTGTGTGTGTGGTATATATATTGATATATATATTTTACACTAATTATTGTCAGTGGTGTAAAATAGCAGGCTAGTTTCATATATATATATATATATATATATATATATATATCACACCCATCTATATATATACCACACCTTCTTTATCCATTCATTTGTTGATGGGCACTTAGGTTGTTTCCATATGTTGGCTATTGTAAATAGTACTGCTATGACCATTGGCAGTGCAGGTATTTTTTTCAAGTTAGTGTTTTCATTTCCTTTTAATATATTCTTAGAAGTGGAATTGTAGGATTGCATGGTAGGTCTATTTTTAATTTTTTGAAGATCCTCCATACTATGTTCTATAGTAGCTGTACTATATTACAATCCCACCAACAGTGTACAAGGGTTCACTTTCATCCACATCCTTGACACATTTGTTATCTCTTTATCTTTTTTATTATGGTCATCTAACAGAAATGAGGTGGTATCTCATCATTGTTTTGATTTGCATTTCCCAAATGAGTAGTAATGATGTGAACATCTTTTTGTGTACTTATTGATCATGATGTATCTTCTTTGGAAAACCGTCTATTCAAGTTGATCGCTAATATTTAAACTGGATTATTTTGGGGTGTTTTTTTTTGCTATTGAGTTATATAAGTTTTTAATACATTGTGGATATGAACCCCTTATCAGATATATGGTTTGCAAACATTTTTTCCCACTCCATAGGTTGTCTTTTCGCTTTGCTGATTATTTCTTTTGCTGTGCAGAGGCTTTTTAGTTTGATGTTGTCTCACTTTTTTGTGCTTTTGTTCCTTGTGCTTTAGGTATCATATCTAAAAATAAATCATTTCCAATACCTATGTCAAGGAGATTTTTTCCCATATTTTCTTCTAGAAGTTTCATAGTTTCAGGACGTATATGTAAGTCTTTAATCCATTTTAAATTAATCACTGTGAGTGGTGTAAAATAGCAGGCTAGTTTCATTCTTTTACATATGAATATGCAATTACAACCATCATTTATCTTTTCACCATTGAGTATTCTTGGCTCCCTTATCAAATATTACTTGACCATACATACACTTGGTCTCAAACTTATGATGGTTTGCTTTACTTTTTTTTTTTTTTTGCTTTATGATGCTGCAAAAGTATACATATTCAGTAGAAATGATACTTCAAATTTTGAATTTTGCTTTTTTTCTTGGCCTAGTGGTAAACAGCAAGATACTGCCTCATGATGCTGGAAGGAGGCCACCAGCTGCAGCTCTCAGTAGATAGATGATCATAAGACTAAACAACTGATGCACGTATAACCATTGTGCCCATGCAACCATTCTGTTAATTTACTATCAGTACAGTATTCAATAAATTGCATGAGATATTAAACACTTGATGATGAAATATCCTTTGTGTTACATGATTTTGCCCCACTATAGGCTAACGTAAGTGTTCAGAGATTGAGGTAGGCTAAGCTAAGCAGGTTAGGCATATTAAATGCACTTTCGACCTATATTTTCAAATTTTTATTTTTCAAGTTTTTATTTAAATACTAGTTAGTTGACATATGAGCCAAAATTGGTTTCAGGTATAGAATTTAATGATTCATCACTTACATATACTACTCAATGCTCATCACAACAAGTGCCCTTCTTAATACTCATCACCCATCTAGCCCATCCCCTGCCCATATCCCTCCATCAACCCTGTTTATTCTCTATAGTTAAGAGTTTCTTGCAGTTTGTTTCCTTCTCTTTTTCCTCCTTCCCCTATGTTTATCTGTTTTGTTTCTTAAATTCCACATATGAAAGAAATAATATGGTATATGACTTTCTCTGTTTTCATTTAGCATAATATACTCTTGCTCCATCCACATCATTACAAATGGCAAGATTTCATTCTTTTTGATGGCCGAGTAACTTTCCAGTGTGTGTGTGTGTGAAATACCACATCTTTTTTTTTCCATTTCTATTTTTTTTGTTTATTTTCAGTTGTTTTTTTTTTTTAATTTATCCAAATTAGTTAGCATATATTGCAACAATGATTTCAGGAGTAGATTCCTTAGTGTCCCTCCCATAACACTCAGTTTGTTCTCCATATTTATGAGTCTCTTCTGTTTTGTCCCCCTCAGGATTTTTATATTTTGTTTGTTTCCCTTCCCTTATGTTCATCTGTTTTGTCTCTTAAAGTCCTCATGAGTGAAGTCATATGATTTTTGTCTTACACTGACTGACTAATTTCACTTAGCATAATACCCTTCAGTTCCATCCACGTAGTTGCAAATGGCAAGATTTCATTCTTTTTGATTGCCAAGTAATACTCCATTGTATATATATACTACAATTTCTTTATCCATTCACCCACCGATGGACATTTGGGCTCTTTCCATACGTTGGCTATTGTTGATAGTGCTGCTATAAACATGGGAGTACATGTGTCTCTTCGAAACAGTACACCTGTATCCCATGGATAAATGCCTAGTAATGCAATTGCTGGGTCATAGGGTAATTCTATTTTTAATTTTTTGAGGAACCTCTATACTGTTTTCCAGAGTGACTGCACCAGCTTGCATTTCCACCAACAATGCAAAAAAGATCCTCTTTCTCTGCATCCTTGCCAACATCTGTTGTTGCCTGAGTTGTTAATGTTAGCCATTCTGATAGGCATGAAGTGGTATCTCATTGTGGTTTTGATTTGTATTTCCCTGATGATGAGTGATGTTGAGCATTTTTTCATGTGTCGGTTGGCCATCTGGATGACCATCTCCTTTGGAGAAGTGTCTATTCATGTCTTTTGCCCATTTCTTCACTGGATTATTTGTTTTTTGGGTGTTGAGTTTGATAAGTTCTTTATAGATTTTGGATACTAACCCTTTATCTGACATGTCATTTGCAAATATCTTCTCCCATTCTGTTGGTTGCCTATTAATTTTGCTGATTGTTTCCTTCGCTGTGCAGAAGCTTTTTATTTTGATGAGGTCCCTGTAGTTCATTTTTGCTTTTGTTTCCCTTGCCTCTGGAGGCATGTTGAGTAAGAAGTTTCTGCGACCAAGATCAAAGAGGTTTTTGCCTGCTTTCTCCTCGAGAATTTTGATGGTTTCCTGTCTTACATTTAGGTCTTTCATCCATCTTGAGTTTATTTTTGTGTATGGTGTAAGAAAGTGGTCCAGGTTCATTCTTTGGGATGTCATCCAGTTTTCCCAGCACCACTTGCTGAAGACTGTCTTTATTCCATTGGATATTCTTTCCTGCTTTGTCAAAGATTAGTTGGCCATATGCTTGTGG
Organism: Panthera uncia; assembly: GCF_023721935.1. Classification (NCBI taxonomy): domain Eukaryota; kingdom Metazoa; phylum Chordata; class Mammalia; order Carnivora; family Felidae; genus Panthera; species Panthera uncia. The sequence goes on along the minus strand of NC_064818.1, from coordinate 19,432,508 downwards.
ATCCATTTGTGGGTTCTCTATTCTGTTCCACTGATCTGAGTGTCTGTTCTTGTGTCAGTACCATACTGTCTTGATGATTACGGCTTTGTAGTATAGCTTGAAGTCTGGAATTGTGATGCCTCCTGCTTTGGTTTTCTTTTTCAAGATCGCTTTGGCTATTCAGGGTCTTTTCTGGTTCCATACAAATTTTAGGATTATTTGTTCTAGCTCTGTGAAGAATGCTGGTATTACTTTGATAGGGATTTCATTGAATATGTAGATTGCTTTGGGTAGTATCAACATTTTAACAATATTTGTTCTTCCTATCCAGGAGCATGGAATCTTTTTCCATTTCTTTGTGTCTTCTTCAATTTCTTTCATAAGCTTTCTATAGTTTTCAGTGTATAGATTTTTTACCTCTTTGGTTAGATTTATTTGTAGGTATTTTATGGTTTTCTGTGCAACTGTAAATGGGATCGATTCCTTGATTTCTCTTTGTGTCGCTTCATTGTTGGTGTATAGGAATGCAACCGATTTCTGTGCATTGATTTTATATCCTGCAACTTTGCTGAATTCATGAAACAATTCTAGCAGTTTTTTGGTGGAGTCTTTTGGGTTTTCCATATAGAGTATCATGTCATCTGTGAAGAGTGAAAATTTGACCTCCTCCTGGCCGATTTGGATGCCTTTTATTTCTTTGTGTTGTCTGATTGCAGAGGCTAAGACTTCCAATACTATGTTGAATAACAGTGGCAACAGTGGACATCCCTGTCTTGTTCCTGACCTTAGGGGGAAAGCTCTCAGTTTTTCCACATTCAGGATGATATTAGTATTGGGTCATTCATATATGGCTTTTATGATCTCGAGGTATGCTCCTTCTATCCCTACTTTCTTGAGGGTTTTTATCAAGAAAACATGCTATATTTTGTCAAATGCTTTCTCTGCATCTATTGAGAGGATAATATGGTTCTTGTCCTTTCTTTTATTGATGTGATGAATCACATTGTTATGTGGATATTGAACCAGCCCTGCATCCCAGGTAAAAATCCTGCTTGGTCGTGGTGAATAATTTTTTTTAATGTACTGTTGGAGTCAGTGGGTAATATCTTGTTGAGGATTTTTGCATCCATGTTCATCAGGGATATTGGTCTATAATTCTCCTTTTTAGTGGGGTCTCTGGTTTTGGAATCAAGGTAATGCTGGCTTCATAGAAAGAGTTTGGAAGTTTTCCTTCCATTTGTATTTTCTGGAATAACTTCAAGAAAATAGGTGTTAACTCTTCCTTAAATGTTTGGTAGAATTCCCCTGGAAAGCCATCTGGCCCTGGAGTCTTGTTTTTTGGCAGATTTTTGGTTACTAATTCGATTTCCTTACTGGTTATGGGTCTGTTTACATTTTCTATTTCTTCCTGTTTCAGTTTTGGTAGTGTATATGTTTCTAGGAATTTGTCCATTTCTTCCAGATTGCCCATTTTATTGGCATATAATTGCTCATAATATTCTCTTACTAATTTTATTTCTGCTGTGTTGGTTGTGATCTCTCCTTTTTCATTCTTGATTTTATTTATTTGGGTCCTTTCCTTTTTCTTTTTGATCAAACTGTCTAGTGGTTTATCAATTTTGTTAATTATTTCAAAGAACCAGCTTCTGGTTTCATTGATCTGTTCTACTGTTTTTTTGGTTTCAATAGCATTAATTTCTGCTCTAATCTTTATTATTTCCTGTCTTCTGCTTGTTTGGGGTTTTATTTGTTGTTCTTTTTCCAGCTCCTTAAGGCTGTAAGGTTAGGTTGTGTATCTGAGATCTTTCTTCCTTCTTTAGGAAGGTCTGGATTGCTATATACTTTCCTCTTATGACCGCCTTTGCTGTGTCCCAGAGGTTTTGGGTTGTAGTGTTATCATTTTCATTGACTTCCATATACTTTTTAATTTCCTCTTTAACTGCTTGGTTAGCCCATTCATTCTTTAGTAGGATGTTCTTCAGTCTCCAAGTATTTGTTACCTTTCCAAATTTTTTCTTGTGGTTGATTTTGAGTTTCATAGCATTGTGGTCTGAAAATATGCACGGTATGATCTCAATCTTTTTATACTTACTTAGGGCTGATTTATATCCCAGTATATGGTCTATTCTGGAGAACATTCCATGTGCACAGGAGAAGAATGTATATTCTGCTGCTTTAGGATGAAATGTTCTGAATATATCTGTTAAGTCCATCTGGTCCAGTGGTCATTCAAAGTCGTTGTTTCTTTGTTGATTTTTTGATTAGATGATCTGTCCATTGCTGTGAGTGGGATGTTGAAGTCTCCTACTATTATGGTATTACTATTGATGAGTTTCTTTGTGTTTGTGATTAATTGATTTATATATTTGGGTGTTCTCACATTTGGCGCATAAATGTTTACAATGGTTAGGTCTTCTTGGTGTATAGACCCCTTGATTATGATATAATGCCCTTCTGCATCTCTTGATACAGTCTTTAAAGTCTAGATTGTCTGATATAAGTATGGTTACTCCAGCTTTCTTTTTTGACCATTATCATGATAGATGGTTCTCCATCCCCCAATTTTCAATCTGAAGGTGTCTTTAGGTCTAAAGTGTGCCTCTTGTAAACAGCATATACCTGGATCTTGTTTTCTTATCCATTCTGTTACCCTATGTCTTTTGATTGGAGCATTGATTCCATTGACATTTAGAGTGATGTTTAGAGTGAAAAATATGAATTTATTGCCATTATGATGCTTGTAGAGTTCAAGTTTCTGGTGGTGTCCTCTGGTCCTTTCTAATCTTTGCTGCTTTTGGTATACCATATATACCACATATATATATGTGTGTATATATATATATATATATTCATCTTTTCTCCCCTCAGAGAGTGCCCCTTAAAATTTCTTGCATGGCTGGTTTAGTGGTCACAAACTCCTTTAATTTTTGTTTGTCTGGGAAACTTTTACTCTCTCCTTCTGTTTTGAATGACAGCCTTGCTGGATAAAGAATTCTTGGCTGCATATTTTTCTGATTCAGCACACTGAATACATCCTGTCACTCCTTTCTGGCATGCTAAGTTTCTGTGGATAGGTCTGCTGCAAACCTGATCTGTCTTCCCTTGTAGGTTAGGGACTTTTTTTTTCCCTTGCTGCTTTCATGATTCTCTTCTTGCCTGAGTATTTTGTGAATTTGACTATGATATGCCTTGTTGATGGTCGGTTTTTGTTGAATCTAATGGGGGTCCTCTGTGCTTCCTGGATTTTGATGTCTGTGTCTTTCCCCAAGTTAGGAAAGTTTTCTGCTATGATTTGCTCTCATAACCCTTCTACCCCTATCTCTCTCTCTTCCTCTTCTGGAACCCCTATGATTCTGATGTTGTTCCTTTTTAATGAGTCACTGATTTCTCTAATTCTTAAATTGGGCTCTTTTGCCTTAATCCCCCTCTTTTTTTCTGCTTCGTTATTCCCTATAAGTTTGTCCTCTATATCACTGATTCTCTGTTCTGCCTCATCCATCCTTGCCTCCACTGCATCCATCCGTGATTGCAGCTCAGTAATAGTATTTTTAATTTCATTCTGGCTATTTTTTACTTCTTTTATCTCTGATTCTAAATTCTGGTTCAGACATCTTGCTTGTATCTCTGTTGGTTAAATCCCTGGCTGTCATTTCTTCGTGCTTTTTCTCTTGGGGTGAATTCCTTCCAAAGGAATTAATGAGGTAGAAAAATTAAATTAAAAAATATTAAAATTAAAAAATATTAAAATTAAAAAATTAAACACACACACAAATCGAATAAATGATGCTAGATTCTAGGTGTGTTTTGGTCTGGGTGTTGGAAGTGGTTTGACAGATTAGAGAAAAAAAGATGGGGAGAAAAAAAGGGAAATCATTTGAGATTTGAAAAAATGAATACACTGAAGTAGGCTAAAATGAGAATATGGGAGTAAAATAGAATTTGAAAAAAAAACCCACAAAAGTAAAGAATAAAGTAGAAAAAATTAAAGAAAATTTATAAAAATTAGAAATAAATTTGAATCTTTTCTTTTCCTATACTCAAGAAAAAGAAAAGAAACAAAAAAGAGAAAAAAGATTTTAAAAAAGAAAAAAAGGAAATCGTTTGAAAATTTGAAAATTTTCATACAGTGTAGTGGACTGTAGTGGATTAAAATAAAATTATGGAAGTAAATAGAATTTGAAAAAAATTACATAAAAGCAAAAAATATAGTAAAAAAATTAAAGAAAAATATTTTTAATAGAAATTGAAAGTAAAAATGAAGTTTTTCTCTTTCTGCATTCAAGAAAAAGAAAAGAAATGAAAAAGAGAAAACAAGAAAAAGAAACAAAGGGAAATTGTTTGAAAATTTGAAAAGGTGAATACACTGAAGTAGACTAAAATGATGGAAGTAAAATAAAATTTAAAAACATTTTCACAAAAGTAAAAAATATAGTAATAAAAATTAAAGAAAAATGTTTTTAATAAAAATTGAAAATAAAAAATGAGTTTTTTTCTCTTTCTGTATTCAAGAAAAAGAAAAGAAGTGTAAAAGAGAAAAAAAAAGAAAGAAAATTGAATAGATGGACCTGCTAACAAATTGAAGTAGGACTCAAATTACTTCGTTTTCCCCTAGAAGTCAGTCTATGTAGCACTTTATAGTCCATAAACTAAGCCGGCAGTGAGACTTTTCTTGAGAGCGAAGTTGGCCCAGTTGGGCAGGGCTCAGTGTAATGGCTCCATTCTCCACTAGGTGGTGCTGCGAGACTACTGGGGTGGATTGTTGCAGCTCTTCTAGGTGCGTATGCGCATGCGCAGGAGTGGTGAAAATGGCGCCACCCAGCCACCCAGTCTGTTCTCCCAGATCAGCAATCACGCACCTGTCCTCTATCTTCAGCTTTCATCCACTCCCCACTCTTTCACTCTCCGTGACCAGGCCCCAGGCAGTACCTCTCTCCCAAGTTTTGTCTCAGATGCAGCTATTTTCCCTGACCCCTTCTGAAGGACTGTGGCTTTGACCTGTTCTGCCCCTCTTCGGGAGGGTCTCACCGAGCAATGGCCAAATGCACAATGGCCGAATGTTGGCTGCACCCAGGAACGCTTGCTGGACCCTGCTGCCGGTGCCCCGAGACTACGGCCAGGTGCCAGCCCGCCCCAGAAAAAGTTCGTGAGATACTGTAGCAGTAGTGTTTCAGGGATTATGGAAAATCACAACACACATCTGGCACCAGGCTTCACCTGTAATGACCTTGTTCCAGCACCAGTGAATGTGGCTGTTTTCTAGGGTCTGCTGGGACCAGGTGGCTTCAACAGTCTGTACCAAGTGTCCTTCCAGCAGTGGAACTGCTTTTCCCCATGTGGCCCAAGAACCTCCCGGACCCCACTCTGTTCCTGGGTATTCACCCTTCCCACCAGAGCACCTCCAGGTATCAAGCTGCGGAGTTGCAGACTGCACTCCCCCTGTGTACGGTCTTAATGGAATTTAAACCCTCTCCTTTCTCTTTTCTCCCTTTTTAGTTTAGTCCCTGCAGCTGTTTCCAATTTTCCACTTTCTCTCCAGCTGTTTTCGGGGAGGGGTGCTTTTCCCGTATTCTCCCCCCACCCCAGTCTCCATCCTCTCTCCACTCACACAAGCACCTCCCTTCCTGCACCTTCTCGCTCCCCCAAGTTCACTTCTCTGTGCCATGTACTTGCTGAATTCTGTGTTCAGGTTGTGCAGATTATTGTTTTAATCCTCCAGTCAATTTTCTAGGTGTGTAGGATGGTTTAGTGTTGGTTTGGCTGTATTTCATGGATGCAAGACACACAAAGAAATTTCCACGCTATTCCGTCTTGGCTCCTCCCCCCCGAATACCACATCTTCCTTATACATTTATCAGTTGATGGATATTTGGGCTCTTTCCATAATTTGGCTATTGTTGATAGTGCTGAAATAGTGTTGATAGTATTTTTGTGTCCTTTAGATAATACCTAGTAGCACAATTACTAGGTCATAGGGTAGTTCTATTGTTAATTTTTTGAGGAAACTCCATACTGTTTTCCAGAGTGGATGCACCATTTTGCATTCCCACCAACAGTGCACAAAGGTTACCCTTCCTCTGCATCCTTGTCAACATCTGCAGTTTCCTGTGTTGTTAATTTTAGCAATTCTGACAGGTGTGAAGTGGTGTCTCCTTGTGGATTTGATTTGTATTCCCCTGATGATGAGTGATGTTGAGCATCTTTTTCATGTCTCTGGAAGTCATCTGCATGTCGTCTTTAGAAAAATGTCTGTTTATGTCCTCTGCCTATTTATTAACTGGATTATTGGTTTTAGGGTATTGAGTTTGATCATTTCTTTATAGATTTTTGGATATTAACCTTTTATCTGATAAGTCATTGCAAAAATGTCCTCCCATTCCATATGCTGTCTTTTAGTTTTGTTAATTGTTTTCTTTGCTATTCAGAAGCTTTTTATCTTGATGAAGTCGGAATTAGTTCATTTTTCCTTTTGTTTCCATTGCCTCTGGTGACCTGTCTAGTAAGAAGTTGCTGCAGCCGAGGTCAAAGAGGTTCCTGCCTATGTTCTGCTCTAGGATTTTGATGGTTTCCTGTCTCACACATTTAGGTCTTTCATCCATTTTGAATTCATTTGTGTATGTGGTCCTTTCTTATGAAAGAAACTTAGGAAAATTTAATTCTTCTGTTTGTTGTTGTCCAGTTTTCCCAACACCATTTGTTAAAGACACTGTCTTTTTTCCATTGGATATCCTTTCCTGCTTTGTTGAAGATTAGATGAACATATAATTGTGGGTCCATTTCTGGGTTTTCTATTCTGTTACATTTATTTATGTGTCTGTTTTTGTGCCAGTTTAAGTCTGGAATTGTGATGCCTCCAGTTTTGCTTTGCTTTTTCAGGATTGCTTTGGCTATTTGGAGTCTTTTGTGGTCCCATACACATTTTAGGATCGTTTGTTATACCTCTGTGAAAAATGCTGGTAGTATTTTGATGGGGATTGCATTAAATGTGTAGATTACTTTGGGTAGCATAGACATTTTAACAATGTTTGTCCTTCCAATCCATGATCATAGAATGTTTTCCCATTTCTTTGTGTCTTTAATTTCTTTCATAAGTATTCTATAGTTTTCAGAGTGTAGATCTTTTGTCTCTTTGGTTAGATTTATTCCTAGGTATCTTATGGGTTTTGGTGCAATTATAAATGGGATCGATTCATGGATTTCTCTTTCTGCTGCTACATTATTGGTGTATAGGAATGTAACAGATTTCCGTACATTGATTTTATATCCTGTGACTTTGCTGAACTCATGTATCAGTTCTAGTAAAATTTTGGTGGAGTCTTTGGGTTTTCTACATCACATCATCTACAAATAGTGAAAGTTTGTCTTCCTTACCAATTTCTATGCTTTTATTTCTTTTTGTTGCCTGATTGCTGAGGCTAGAGCTTCCAGTACTATAATAAATAACAATGGTGAGATTGTCTTGTTGAACAATGTCTTGTTACTGACCATAAAGGAAAAGCTCTCAGTCTTTTCCCTATTGAGTGTGATATTAGCTATGGGTCTTTCATATATGGCCTTTACAATGTTGAGGTATTTTCCCCTCTTTCCCTACTTTTTCAGGATTTTTATCAAGAAGGGATGCTATACTTTGTTAAAGACTTTTACTGCATTTAGTGAGAGGATCACATGGTTCTTATCCTTTCATTTATTAATGAGTATATCACATTTATTGATTTGTAAATATTGAACCACCCCCAGCAGTCCAGGAATAAATCCCACTCGATCATGGTGAATAATTTTAATGTATTATTGTATTCAATTTGCTAGTATCTTGTTGAGAATTTTTACATCCATGTTCATCAAGGATATTGGCCTATAAATTCTCCTTTTTAGTGGGGTCTTTGGTTTTGGAATTAAGGTAATGCTGGCCTTGTAGAATGAGTTTGGAAGTTTTCCTTACATTTCTATTATTTGGAACAGTTTGAGAAGAATCGGTATTAATTCTTCTTTAAATATCTGGTAGAAGTCCCCTGGGAAGTCATTTGGCCCTGGACTTTTAATTGTTGGATTTTTTATTACTGACCTAGTTTCTTTGCTGGTTATGGGTCTGTTCAAATTTTCTCTTTTGTCCTTCTTCAGTTTTAGTAGTTTGTATTTTCTAGGAATTTGTCCATTTCTTCCAGATTGCCCAGTTTTTTGTTGTATAATTTTTCATAGTATTCTCTTGTAATTGTTTGTATTTCTGTGGTGTTGGTTGTGATCTCTCCTCTTTCAATCATGATTTTTTTTTTTTGATCCTTTTTTTTTATAAGTCTGGGTAGGGCTTTATCAGTTTCATTAATTATTTCAAAGAACAAATTCTTAGTTTAATTGATCTGTTCTACCTTATTTGTTTCTATATCATTTATTTCTGCTTTAATATCTATTATTTCCCCTCATCTGCTGGCTTTAGTCCTTATTTGTTGTTCCTTTTCTAGTTCCTTTAGGTGTAAGTTTAGGTTGTGTATTTGAGACTTTTCTTGCTTCTTGAGGTAAGACTGTATTGCTATATACTCCCCTCCCCCCAACCCCCAGGACTGCCTTTGTTGCATCCCAAAGGTTTTGGACTATTGTGTTTTCATTTTCATTTGCTTCCATGTATTTTTTAATTTCTTATTTAATTTACTGGTTAACCCATTTATTCTTTAATAAGATGTTCTTTAATCTCCATATATTTGTGGTCTTTCCAAATTTTTTCTTGTTGTGGACTTCAAGTTTCACAGCGTTGTAGTCTGAAAATATATATGTATGACCTCTATTTTTTTTGTACTTGTTGAGGACTGATTTGTGATGCAATACATGATATTCTGGACAATGTTCTATGTGCACTCAAAAAGAATGTGTATTCTGCTGCCTTAGGATGAAATGTTCTGAATATATCTGTTAAGTCCATTTGGTCCAATGTGTCATTCAAAGCCATTGTTTCCTTGTTGATTTTCTGCTTCAATGATCTGTCTATTACTGTAAGTGGGATGTTTAAGTCCCCTACTATGCTTGTTTCACCATCAATGAGTTTCTTTATGTTCTGTGTTTTCTTTATTAACTGATTTATATATTTGGTTGCTTCAAGTTGGGAACATAAATACCATTGTTAGATCTTCTTGTTGGATAGACCCCTTAATTATGATATAGTGCCCGTCTTCATCTCTTGTTACAGTCTTTGGTTTAAAACCCAGTTTGTCTGATATAGGTATGGCTACTCTGGCTTTCTTTTGATGTCTATTAGCATGATAGATAGTCCTCCATCCCCTTACTTTCAATCTGCAGGTGTCTTTAGGTCTAAAATGAGCCTCTTGTAAGCAGCATATAGATGGGTCTTCCCTTTTTTTTTTATCCATTCTGATACCCTATGTCTTTTGATCAAAGCATTTAGTTCATTTACATTCAGAGTAATTATTGACAGACAAGAATTTCGTGCCATTTATTATCTGTAAAGTTGCTGATTCTGGAGATTTTCTCTGTTCCTTTCTAGTCTTCATTAGTTTTTGTTCTTTCCAACGCAAGGTGTCTCCTTTAATATTTCTTGCAGGGCTGGTTTACTGGTCATAAATTCCTTGAGTTTTTGTTCAGGAAATTCTTTCTCTCCTTTTCTGAATGACAACCTTGCTGAATAAAGTATTCTTGGCTGAATATTTTTCCCATTCAGCACATTGACTATATCATGCCACTCCTTTTTGGCCTGCCAGGTTTCTGGTGAGATCTGCTGTGAACCTGATTTGTCTTCCCTTGTAGGTTAGGGATTTCTTTTCCCTTCTGCTTTCAGGATTCTTTCCTTATCTGTATATTTAATTTTTTTTTTACTATGATAGGTCTTGGTTTTAGCCAGCTTTTTTTTTTTTTAATTTGAAGGGAGTTCTTTGTGCTTTCTGGATTTCAATGTCTGTTTCCTTCCCCACGTTAGGGAAGATTTAAGCTTAATTTGCTCAAATAAACCTGCTCCTTTTTCCCTCTCTTCTTCTTCTGGGACTCCTATGATACAAAGGTCATTATGCTTTATGGAGTTGCTGAATTCTCTAAGCCTGTATTTATGATCCAATACTTTTCTTTCCCTCTTCTATTCAGCTTCATTATTTTCCATAATTTTATCTTCTATATTATAGATTCATTTCTCTACTTTGTCCATACTTGTTGTCATTACATCCAATCAGTTTTATATCTCAGCTACAGCTTTTTTTTTTTATTTCAGCCTGAATAGTTTTTAGTTCTTTTATCTCTGCAGTAAGGGATTCTCTAGTGTCTTCAATCCTTTTCTCAAGCCCAGTTAGCATCCTTATGGTTATTGTTTTAAATTCTCTTTCAGGAAAATTATTTATATCTGTTTTGATTCAATCCCTGGCCACTGACCACTTCCTATTATTTATTTTAGGTTGAATTCTTCCATCTTGTCATTTTGTTTACGTCACTGTATTGTGTGTGTATGTATTTGGAAAGCCTGTTATATTTCCTGCTCCTGAGAGTAATGGTTATATTAAAAAGTCCTATACTTTCCAGGAACTGGAGCTTCAGGAAGTGTTTCAGAGTGTGCACTCTGCCATTGTTGTGGCTTCTCTTTTCCTTGGGTCAGTCCTCTGCAGAGTTTCTCCTTGTCTGAGGAGTGTTTGGACCTTGTCCACTGTATGGCAAGTTTTCACTAGGTGTATTTTGATCTGCTTATTAAAAGAGGCTAGATCCTATTTCGTCTAGAGCTGGAGCTTTACAACACTCCATGATCGGTAGACTTGGTGCATGTGAGGGGTTTATGCTGGTCTTCTGTAGGAGTGGCCTGATGCACTGATTCTCAGGCAGACTTGCCCTAGTAAAGATGCACCCGCAGGGAACAGGGGGGTGGGGCTTGGTGTAAGTGGCCCCAGCCTCCATTGTCGGTGCTGTGTTGCTCACTGAGGTCTGTCCATGCTGATGCATAAAATGGCATTGCCCTGCTCTCTCACCTCAGGAGCAGGGAATTCATGCCTGCCACTGTTCAGAAAGCCCTCACAGAAGAATGAAGAATCTCCCTCCTTGTGTCCCCAGCTTCTGTCAGATCCTTACCTTTTCCCTGTCTGTGTCTAAACTGTCTTCCAGGCAGCACAGTACTCCTGTGTTTTATCTCAAGCACATGGCGGGGTTTCAAAACTCCAAATATAAGGATCTGGTGTGGAGCAAACCTGTGCTAATCCTCTGGGGGAGGGTCATGCCATGTTGTGACTGGTGCCAGTTAGTGCCAGAATAGCAGTCAAGTGATTGCATCAGGGTTAGAATTTATGATAAAGCACAGCAAAAAGCTGGCATCAAAGTTTGCTGCCTTCAGCAGGTGTCTATGTTCCTATGCTACTGAACAGGGCAACACATTGGCACCCGCCATTTCTTTTGCCCCCTGAGAGGCAGTGCTGCCTCTCCCAAATGCCAAATGCACTCCAAGAAGAGGAACTGTCTCTCCCAGAGCCGCCCAGATCCTCAAACCACACTGCCTGTTCCCAGGCCTCTGTTTTCCTTCCCCACAGGAGTACCGCTATGCCCACCAGGTTCCACCTGGTGGTGGCATGGGTTTCTAAGACTTTGGACTTTCAGCTCTGCTGCTTGTAAAAACTTGTGATAATCAACTACTCTCTCTCTCTCTCTCAAAATAAACTTAAAAAAAAGAGTAAAGTGAAGTACAAGTGCTCTTGTAAGCAGCATATCATTAGATCTTGTTTTTTAATCCATTCAGCCATTTTGTGTCTTTTGATTGGATAATTTAAGATGTTTACATTTAACTTAATTATTAATAAGTAAGGACTAACAACTATTTTGTTAATTGTCTTCTGGTTGTTTTGTAGATCCATTGTTCCTTTTATCTTATCATGCTGTCTTTGTGTGTGGGTTGATATCTTTTGGTATCAGTATACTTAGACTTCTTTACCATGTTCTTTTGTGCAGTTGCTACAAGTTTTTTCCTTATGGTTACTATGAGGATTACATAAAATATCTTAAAATATTTTAAGCTAATTACACCTTCAAAGAATTCCTAAACTTTATGCTTTTAATTCTCCCCCTTGCATTTTAGATTATTGATGTTACAATGTACATATTTTTTATTGTGTAACTAAAACAGATTATTGTAGTTATAGACATTTTTACTGTTTGTTTTTTAACTTTTAAGTTAGAGTTGTAAGTTAATTATGCACCATCATTACCACATTACAGAATCTAATTCTGACTGTATATTTACCATTACCAGTGAGTTTTACACTATCTTCTTATGTTTTTATAATGTTAATTAACGTTATTTTACTTTCATTTAAAGAACTTCCTTTAGAATTTCTTGTAAGGCAGGTCTACTGGTAATGAACTCCCTCAGCTTTTGTTTATTCAGGAAAGTCTTTATCCTTCCTTTATTTCTGAAGTACAGCTTTAGCAGGTATAGGATCTGTGGAATTTTTTTTTCTTTCAATATTTTGAATATGTCAGCCCTATTCTAACCTAAAATGTTTTTTGTTGTTTTGTTTTTGAGAAATCCACTGATGATCTTATGGTTTATCCCTTGTATTTTCTCTCTTTTCTCTTACTGCTCTTAGAATACCTTCTTTGTCTTTGTCTTTTGACAATTGAATTCTAATGTGACTCAGTGAAGGCCTATTTAGGTTCAACCTATTTGGGGTTGAACATACTTCCCTTTCTTCTTCTTTTCTAGTCACTATAATGTAAATGTTGCTTATTTTTATTGTATTCCAAAGGTCCTATAAACTCTCTTTGCTCTTTTTTTTTCTCCTCTGACTGGATCATGTCAAATATCCCATCTTTCATGTCACTGATTCTTTCTTCTGAATAGTTAAGTATGTTTTTGAAGCTCTCCACTGAATTTTTTAGTTAAATTTAGAAAATATTTTTCAACTCGAATTTTTATTTGTTTTGATGGTTTCTATTTTTTGGTTGAACTTTTTTTTGTTCATTCATGGTTTTCCTACTTTCATTTAGTTATTTGTGTGTTCTTGTAGTTCACTAATCTTTAAGAAAATTATCCTGAATTCTTTGTCTGAAAGGCCATATATCTTCATTTCTTTAGGGTCAGTTATTGGAGTTTTAATGGTTTCTTTGGTTGTGTTATATTTACCTGATTTTTTTTTGTAATTCTTGATTCTTTACATTAGTATCTGTGCATTTGAGTAAATGGGCTCTTCTTCCAGACATTACAGGTTCACTGTGGCAAAGACAGTTCTTTACCATTCAGCTTAGTTGGGGTTTGGGGGCATGTCTGCTAGAAATGGTCTTTGGCAAGTGGGCCCAGCTATTAAGGTCTATTTTTGGACAAGGCAACTGTTTGAGCTTTCGGTCAGGGGTTGGGTGGTGTGCCACTGGTTAAGAGAAGCTAGGTAGGACCGTTGGTTTGTTCTCTGACCAACTAAAGCTGTAGGAAGGACTCTTCAATTGCCTGGATACTGTGGTCAGGCTTTCAATCCTGACTGGTTACTATACTCAGTAATAGATGAGGCTGTGAATTAGCTTCCCTGTCTTGTCAGGGCAACAGAATAAGACCCAGGACCAGCATAAGGGCTTGTTGTTTAGAGATTGGAATCAGGCAAAAATGTACACTAAATTTCCTGGTCAAGTGGGGTTACCAGTTTTGCTCTGCAGATGCGGAAAGCCATGGCTATGCTCTCTGTTCAAGTACCACTGTAATGAGAGTTGTAGAGACTACATAGCTTCCCATGTGTCCTGGTTACGTTTCCTGGTCAGGTAGTCTGAAGGCTTATTCAGCAATAAGTGGGGCTATGAATTAGTTTCCTTGTCTGGGTACAGCAGGAGAAGGAGCTCTAAAGCCAATAAGGCTCTGTGTGCTCTTGAGCCAACCCATGCTCCAAGTTCCCTCACTGCGTAGGGCCACTGGCTTTGTACTGCATACCATCAGCTCTGCTTGTCTGCCTCTCATTTTGAGCATTGCTAGACTACAGAGCTTCCAGGTTTTCTCACCAGCTGTTCTGCTTATATGGGGCCAAGAGTCATGTTCCACAGCAGTACATGGAGACTGGGAATGGGCAAACCATGCTCTAGGGCCAGTAAAACTTGCTTGAGAACCTAAATCAGGCATACCTGCACCCCACTTTGTTCCCTGGGCACTATATACCACCAACTTGGTTCTGCATATTGGTTGTTAGAAACTCCTCCCCCTTCTCTGTCATAGATTTTCCATGGTTGAGCCCACAGACTCCCCAGCAATCCTCATGGGTTAGACAAGAGTATGGGCTCCCATGAAGTGACACATAGCACTGGGAGGGGTCACTGGAATGCCCTCATTTTTCCCACTGGAGAAACCATAAGCTCTGGAGAGACCTCTCCACATGGTGCTGTGTTGGCCATGGGGAGGGGCAATGCAGTCAGCCTGTAGCCACTTCTCTTAGCTTTCCAATGCAGGCTGTCTTGATCTCTGCGATGCAGGGTGCTTCAGCTTCACCTCCATGTTCTAGTTGTGTCTTGTCCATGACTAGTTGTCAGTTCTTTTTGTGAGCTAACACAAATTCAGGAATGATCTGTTTCACCCTCTGGTGATATTACTCTACAGCTCATTTTTTTTAGCACTAAATAATATTCCAAAAAATAATATTCCATTGTCTGAATGTACCACAGCTTATCTTAAAATGTTTTAGTGTTTATTTATTTTGAGAGAGAGAGGAAGCAGGGGAGGGGCAGAGAGAGAGAAGTGCTGCCAGCACAGAGCCCAACATGGGGCTTACCAGCACAGAGCCCAATGTGGGGCTTGAACCCATGAACCACGAGATCATGACCTGAGCCAAAATCTAGACTTGGACACTTAACAGACTAAGCTACCTAGGTGCCCCTGAAAATTTTTAAAGTTTTCATATGATTAATTCATCTTGCTCTTTATGCCTCCCTCCAGCTCCCAGCTCATCTGTCATTCTGATACAATATAACTATTACCACCATCACTGCTTACATTTGTTAGTGGCCTTCTATGCCCCAGACATTCTGTGGAAAGCTTTGCACACTTTTATGTTACATAATTCTTACAATCCTTTAAGTAGTATTCTATTGCCATCTCACTTTTACAGATGAGAAAAAGGGCTTAGATATGGAAATCACAGTGGCCAAGTTCTCACACATAAAGAAGACTTGGCTAGAACCAAATACTATTTGACCTCAAAGGTGTCTGTCTTATTCATGTTTTCATTCCCAGAACATATTGAAGAGCCTGGCACACAGTTGCACCTTAGAAAATAACTTTGCAGTCAATGAACACAAATATTACTCTGGATGAGCCATTGTTCTAATAGAATTAAAGGCCAGAGGTTCTGAGAATATGAACTAGAAGAGAGTATCTTTTGTGTACTCTATATTCTCTGGGACATAGATGCTTTGCAATATCTCAAAGCCATTTTGTAATTGGAAAAATGGAAACCAATTGAACTTAATTACTAAAGAAGATTAGAGCTATGAAAAGAACATAGACTTCCTGATTTCTAGTACCAACCTCTTCTCAGGCCAACAGAAGTCTTCACTACTAAGTGCATTATTTAGCAGATCTGACTCCCAGTACACTCCAGAATGATCTTCAACTGTCAGCTAGTTCCCCAATTGCTCCTACTTATGTTTCATTTTTGTTCTAACCAGCCCTGATGCCAAAGAACCATGCGGAAAGCTTTTAGGAAACTATAGATTGCCTCAACCTCCCCCCAGGAATTTTTCAGTCATTGGAGTGTAACTGGGGACTCTGTATTTCTATAAAACAGAGATTGTTTTAATTTAATAAACATTACAAATAAATATACAGCTATGCGAAGAAGATGTCCAAACTAGTGTGCCTGCTGGAACCATGTGTAGTGACGGTAACAAACCAACTACAAGCTGCTTGGGGATTATGAGGACCAATTATTCACACAGAAGGAAAAGGAACCAAATAAAATACGAAAAAGGAGAAGAGGGAAATTGGAGGAACATACTACATCAAGACCTACAGGTCACAACATAAAAGAATGAAATCTACATAATTTGGCTATTGCTAAAAGCACTGCTATAATATATATTCAATGGAATACTACTTGGCAATGGAGAAAGAATGAAATCATGCCATTTGCAGCAACATGGATGGAACTGGAGGGTATTAAGCTGAGTGACATAAGTCAGTCAGAGAAAGACAGAGATCATATGTTCTCACTCATATGTGGATTGTGAGAAGCTTAACAGAAGACCTTGGGGGAGGGAAGGGAGAAAAATAGTTACAGAGAGAGAGGGAGGCAAACCACAAGAGACTCTTAAATACAGAGAACAAACTGAGGGTGGATGGAGGGGTGGGGGGTGAGGAAGGAAAATGGGTGATGGGCATTGAGGAGGGCCCTTGTTGGGATGAGCACTGGGTGTTGTGTGTAAACCAATTTGACAATAAATTATATTCGTAGAAACAAAAGGAATGAAGTCTTTGGGTTTGTGTCTGTGGACCTTGGATATGTTGTGGTTCCCCAGATCCTCCAGCAATGCAGTGGGAACTGCTTCAGCCCAAAAGAGACTCCTGAAATGAAATTCCATGAAGTGGCTTCCTTTCCAAGGGTTACTCAGGCCTTCCAGGATTTTCCCCAGTTAGTTGGGGGCAAGAGAGGGGACAGATGAGAGCCCCATTGTCCTTTAATGGGAGGAATGAGGGAGATGCCATGGCAAGTTTGATGATGAGCCATGGCCAGAGCCTGGACACAAAATCTTCTGTAATAAATAAATACATGTCCTGCAGCCACAGTTCTGCCTGGTTGTGTGGGCCTGTGTGTTGTGTGTCTGTTTCCGAGTGGAAGGTTTAATATGACGATGCTCTTACTCCTGGCTCTCAGCCCCAGGTCAGCCTGTGACTTACAAAGATTAATGCCTACTTTGTGCTTGGCTTTTTCACTTATGGTGTTTTTGCCTGTATATTTATTTGTAATGTTTATTAAATTAAAACAATCTCTGTTTTATAGAAATACAGAGTCCCCAGTTACACTCCAATGACTGAAAAATTCCTGGGGGGAGGTTGAGGCAATCTGTAGTTTCCTAAAAGCTTTCCGCATGGTTCTTTGGCATCAGGGCTGGAAATCCAGTCTTTGGAACCATTGAATGAACTGCTGTTAAGTGTTATTTTCAATTTAACACTTTTCTGTGATTCTAAATTTGAATCTTTTATATACTATTTAAAGACTTCAGGCAGGGGATGAATTGCAAATTTGGTTTTGTTTGGCAAATCCATTCTTCAAAGTGTAAATAAAAAGGGGCAAATAAGAGCTCTGACTGGAGCAATCATGAGGAAAACATACTTTATGTTCCCTCAAGCTTTACTAACAACTACTATGTATACATTAGTTGCAAAATAATCCAAAACCAGTCACAGATTTCCTAAAGATTTGCATAAAATAGTGGTTTGAAGAGTAGATTAGCAGGTTGAACACTGTACTTGGGAGGAATAAAAATCACATAATTAAAATTCTTCCCTTTACTGGCCTCCCCTCGCCCAATCAGTGAAACTCCTCCCCCTTAAAAATTGAAGTCCATGCTACTGAAGTTCTTTTTATATGCTAAAGTTCAAACCTCCATGTGTTTAGGTTCATCGTAGAAATAATGATTTGCTATATTCTATCAGAGCCATATTCTTTCTCTCCTTTTCTTCCTGTGAAGGGAGATGTTAGTTGTGACCCATAGCAGAAAATGGGCTCTGGACACTGAATGCTCTAAGAAGGCAGCTCTCATTGTAGATATGGGAGTCCACCTGCTGAGGCTGAAAACATTTATCTTCCCTGGACTGTCATGGTACCTGACATCCACCATTAAATCTGTCTCTTTGAGCCAAGATGGGTATGTTTCCAAACATTCAAAAACAGGATGTAGAGATGGGAATTTGTATTATTGTGCCTCTTGTTATCCTTTCTACCTGGATGGATTCCTTGATTCTGGGTCGGGCCAGCTTCATAGACATGTGACCAGTACAGCTGCACAGGATACAATTCTTAGATGGGCCTTGGGCTTGGTTTAATTCTTTGCTATCGCTGTCTTGACATTCTTAATAATCTTTGAATAAGACACCCTGCATTTTCATTTTGCATGGTTGTTCCTACTTCTGAGGTTGATTGCCACATGGACTGAGTGGGAAGGGATAGTTACCCAAAAGAAAAAGAGGGCCTGTTTTTGGAAGAAGGTGAATAAATGACAGTAAGGACAACAAAAACCTTCTGTTATATATAGGTAGGCACTATTTTCATCCCCTTTTGCAGATGGGGGATGCCGAGATGTGTTACCTAATTCGCTGAAGGCCATATAGCAGTGAGAGGTTTAGATATAAGATTTTTGACTCTAGAAGTGGAACTCTTTTGCACTAGGCTGAGCTGAAAAAGATCTGGGGCAATGTGGGCTAATTAGGCTGGTCACGAATTAACTTTTTAGAGGGGAGCTGTGGTCAAAAGATTGGAAAATGACTTGAAAATAGAACAATCTTTCTGTCCCTGGGAGCAGACAGGTGGGTGGAATTCTGTGCAGCATACCCATTCCAGGCAATGCTGAGAAGTATAGACGAGGGTCATACTTGAGTGTGCAAAGCTTAGAAGTGCTGCACCTCCAGACTGTGTGTTGAAAACTCTTGGCTTGGGTGTCACATGGGGAGTAAATGTGGAAATGTGCTCTCCTGGCACTTCAGCCCTCTTAAGGGATTCACATGCTCTGATTTGTCAATTGTTATGGAACCTAAAGAAGTCTTGCATGGAAAACAATGTAAGGCTCTGGTTCCTATGTGGACTTTCTCAACCAGTCAAGAAAAACTTGTAATTGTCACAAGAAAGGGAAAGAAGGCAGGGAAGGAGCCATGTCTCCCTTATCCCACTTCTATCTCTACCCTCCATTTCCATCCCTTCTTCACAGTCAGGGGACGCGCTCATGTATCTTTGAATTCTTTCAGTAGCATTGCTATGAAAGTGTGCACATATTCTGCTCTGCTGCTCCTAGAGATCTGAGGGAATTTAGCTTTGCTACTAAAGCTTTACCATAGGATTTACTTCACTTATCAGATCTTCATTACTTTGAACAAATTATTTGGCTTCTCTGACACTTGGCCTCCTCATCTATAAAATGTAATTAACAAATATCCACTGCCCAGGGTTATCCTAAGGATTAAGTAAAATAATTTGGATTAACAATCTCATCCAGGGTCTTTCAATTAGCATGTGCTCAATAAGTGTTGATTTCTTCTCTCTTGCCCCAGTACAGTGATCTTTCTAGGGCAATACAGTTGGAAAAAAACAATTGCTAAATTGATTTGCATAGAAATGACATTTCAGAATCTGACATACAGGGTTCCTTGCCTCTCCTGAAATGAATTTTCCACAGAAGGTGGCCATTGATGCCCTCCAGCCAAAGTTTGCTGGGAACACACTTGTAGCTGACAAATTGGATTTATTCTCCACTGCAGGGAGAGCACACAGCTTGGAGAACCGTGAGGGTGTCTCAGTGAGTGTTAGAAAAGCCTTCTAGGATTTGGGCTAGTGTTAGGTGATTTGGAGGGAAGTTTCAAAGGAAAAGAGATTTTGCTCTAAATTGGATGCTGTCAGGAAACAGGGGTAATTTTGACTGGGCTTCTTAATACATCTTACCTAGAAGGATATAGAACAGGATAAAACTGTAATGTGTAAAGAAACAACAAGCAGTAATTCATATTATCTAGGAGAGGGGGATATTTGGAATTTAGAAGTTTGGATAATGTTCATGTTTTGTCTGTGTTCAAATATGATTATGGGATGGTCTTGTTTTTGTCTTGATCCATCTTGGTCACAGAATGGCCTTGTCTGATGTTGATGTTTTACAAGATGTTTATGTTCAACAAGAGAACACCAAGATCTGTCTATGAGTACCAAGCCAGCTTCCAGATGATAGGGGATACCTTTCTCTTTCTTGTGATTTTTTATTTTTTTGTTTTAGTTATATGCTTTATTTATCATAGTTATTTATAGCACTATTTAGTACATGACAGGAATTGTTCTGAGAGCTTCACAGACATTAGGAATAATACCCTTAAAAACTTAGTACTTTCATTACACTAATTTTATAAATGGGGAAACTAAGAATCAGATAAAATAACTTTCTCAAAGTGACACAGCTCATGGCTGACAGAGCTAGGATTGAACCCCAGGCAATATGGCTCTTTTCAGGGTTCCTATGCTATACCAAGGAAGGCAGGATTGTGTTTGTCCTAGAAGGCAGCCTTCAGTGTTTTTATGGGTTTTTTAAAGCTATTTAAAAAAAAATTGTTCCTTCTTGACACTTCTCATTCCATTATTGATCCCAGATTCTCTGCATTTATTAAAAAAATCTTGATGGAGTACCTACTGTGTGCACACAGTGTGTGTGTGTAATACAAATGTTTCCATGCCTCCTGTGGGCAGTCTCCCTTCTCTGCTGCTCCTGTGTTAAAGAATCTATACTCTGATATCTGTTTATGCAAAGCAAGAGACAGGTTATTTCATTCTCTCTCTGTCTAGTGGTGGACAAGGGAGATAGTGAATCTTGAGGGCATATCAAGTAACAGACCTGCTGCCAACAATTTCTGTGTTGTCAACACCTGAATAAATGGGATGAGATATTCACATTCCAGAGAGCACTACAATAGTTCTAGGACAGAGTGGAAGATGGATTATGTTGGCAGATGAAGTGCTTACTGCTGTTTGGATGTTGGGGTCAGAGACAGTGGAAAGAGCAAGAACACTCTGATCAGTTTATAGACACAGTGACACTTTTTTCCTTGACACTTCTCTTGGCAGTACATCCTCCAAAGGAATTAAAATTAAGATTCTTCCTGAAGCTATAATCTAAAACCATCAGTAATCTCTAGTATTTCTCTAGGGCAAAAAAATGAAGACAAAAACCCAAAAGGAAATGTCAAATGCATGTGGAAATAGGAAAGATGAATTCAAAGCTGGTAAAGACTCAGGATGTTTGATTCTAGGGAAAATATCCATGAGCAAAAAGCTTGCCTTCCTTCTAGTAGTCCATCTAGTAGCAACTACTAGAAGGAAGTTCTTCCTCATATCCCACTTAATTCTCTCATCCTATAGTTAATTCACTTCTTTGCAGGCTTAGTCATAAGACAGAAGCAAAATTATCTGTTGGAAAAAATCCTTGACAGGCCCTGTGCTCAGCTTTTCCTCAATATTCAATTTCCCCTCCTAGATATACTTTCACTGGCTCTCCAACCTGGAATCCCTTCCTCAACAAATTGGTTTTGCTTTCAGGTCAAAGTCACTTTGGGAAGAGAGGGCAAACAAATCATGTTGGAATGTGAACTGCAAGAAATGCTTTTAGTTCTCAAAGTGACTGTTAATATCTTGTCCAGAAATAATGGCTTAATCCAAAGGGATGAAGAACTAGTTTTGGAATATCAAGCATCAACTATTGTCCTTCCTAGAAAAGACTGTCAATCTGATTTTCATAAACCTTTGCATGGTACCAAGGAACTGGGTACCTGTTCAATCCTCATAGGAGGTGTCCTTTGTGGAGGATTGACGATCATGCATTAAATAATGCATATGTAAAGTACTTATCATAGATTCTATTTCATGGTTAGTGCTTAATGAAAGGTAGTCAAGCATTATAATCTATTAAATTGTTTTTCACATACTTTGGCTATTACTTATATGGCACACTGGTCTCAGGTAATTCAACCTGCAAACTTGAAGTTATGATCTTGAGGCTATGATCCCACATAAGAGATTCATGTGGGATTTGGTGTCTGGGAGTGCCACTTGCCCCTCCTCCATTCCAGGGCATCCTGTCCTCACAGGACAAATATGTTTGGTCCTTTCTGTGCTTTCTGTAACCAATGTTGGTGATCCAAATTTCTTTTTATTAGTATATGACTTTTCTACCTTATACTTTGGCAATCTGAGCTAAAATATTGTTTTAACTTCAGCCAGTTCAGAAGTTGACAGAGTCTCTAGTACTCACATTGGACATACACCAAAGATATCTGAAACCAGACACTTTTATAGAGAGCTGTGTGGATTTAGGTCAAGTTGTGCCCTAATTCTGACATAATTATCTGGGATAAGAGGTTGCCATTGAATTCCTTTGGGGGAAGTGAAGCCTCTCTTATAGCTCTCCTGGTAATTGGAATCATGATCCTGAATGAGGCTTTCAGGTCAATACAGAAGGACAAGAAAGGTTTAGTTGCAAAATGCAACATGGAAACCTCCTGGGTTAGACCTAATGATATATGGAAAAGGTTTCTTTGGGATGATTATGCTCCTCATTTAAGGACCAACCTGAGAGTAAATTATAGTCCTAGAGGAGGGATCATTAGGGATGTGGCATGAAGTCACTTATTCATGACTATAGTAAGAATAATGTAAAAATACAAGTAGAAGAGGGCCAAATATCCAGTGGTTGTTGTGGCTCCTTTCTTAGCCTGGGTTCCCTAGAAAACAAAGGGAAATCTATTAATACCTCACTGGCAGTGCATTCACAGGTAAGGAGGAGTGAAGATAAAAAGATAAAAGCCAGAGAAGGCAGGATGAAAAAGATAAGGTAGTACATTCCCAAGCTGACCACAGCTTTGTAACAAGATGACCAAAGGGTCTTACAGAAAGTCTTTGAGAGACTTTATAATTTATTGTCAAATTGGTTTACACACAACACCCAGTGCTCATCCCAACAAGGGCCCTCCTCAATGCCCATCACCCATTTTCCTTCCTCACCCCCCACCCCTCCATCCACCCTCAGTTTGTTCTCTGTATTTAAGAGTCTCTTGTGGTTTGCCTCCCTCTCTCTCTGTAACTATTTTTCTCCCTTCCCTCCCCCAAGGTCTTCTGTTAAGCTTCTCACAATCCACATATGAGTGAGAACATATGATCTCTGTCTTTCTCTGACTGACTTATGTCACTCAGCTTAATACCCTCCAGTTCCATCCATGTTGCTGCAAATGGCATGATTTCATTCTTTCTCCATTGCCAAGTAGTATTCCATTGAATATATATTATAGCAGTGCTTTTAGCAATAGCCAAATTATGTAGATTTCATTCTTTTATGTTGTGACCTGTAGGTCTTGATGTAGTATGTTCCTCCAATTTCCCTCTTCTCCTTTTTCGTATTTTATTTGGTTCCTTTTCCTTCTGTGTGAATAATTGGTCCTCATAATCCCCAAGCAGCTTGTAGTTGGTTTGTTACCGTCACTACACATGGTTCCAGCAGGCACACTAGTTTGGACATCTTCACATAGCTGTCAACTCATTTCTCTGGGCTGTAAGCCGGAGTGGCCACTGTTTGGGATTTGGTTTCCTTTTTTGCTGCTGAAATTGTATCTTTATCATTGACTGCTCTGAGTACTAGGATGATTCCTCTGCTTTAGCAGAACATTAAAAAAATCAATTCCAAGAGCATCCTAAAAAAGGTGAAGTTCTCACATCTACTAATAAAGAATGGCTCCGAACAAAGGGGCCTGGATCAGCCTTGTAAGGGTGAAAATGGCAATGGGCCCACCTCCAAAATGCTATAATATTACATGCACATCCTGCTGGTCTCTGTCTTGGAACCCTACAAACCACCATCTTGAGAAGATCAAAGGAAATATTTTCCACTTCTAGAGCATGCCAGATCTTAGAGGTACTGCCACACAAAATAAACTCCCCTCCAAGTGACTGAAAATGCTATTTCCCCTCAATTGTGGGAAATCATAAATAAATGGGACAGCGTGAGATGGAGAAACCAGAAGAGGGAGAATTTGATACATTAAACACACGGGAAGCAGCTGTAGTAGCCACAGGGCTGGCAAAAGAACAGAAATCAAAAGAAAAGCACATTTACATTGAGCACACATGTGAGGCACATTTCAAGATTTCTCCAAGAGATTTATACACAACTTACTGTATCTTAAAGACACTAGAAAGCATATCCAGGTTCTTTCTAGGCTGGTGCAGCTGATAAAACATGCGGATGATACTTGATAATTCCATGTATCTTTTAAAACTACATTTTGTAGCTCTTCTATTATGAGAAATTTATAATTGAGTACTCCTGTTAACAGTCATCTATGGACAGGTGTGAATACAAAAACTGTTCTCTGCAGTAAGTACAGGAAGTGAACAAAAGCATTTAGAAACTTTTAAGACAATTCTATACTGCCATATCATTTTATCTTGCAAATGTATTAGTCAAATAAATTCATTTTTCAAGTGAATTTTTAAAAACTGGCTTTTCATCACATATGGTTTGAGAAGTACTGGCATACCACCAAATTTTACATCACCTAGATTTAATTGTTTTTAACAAAGTGGCAGAAATATAGAATAACTCATAGAAAAATACTCTTTGAAGGGGACATAAAATTATGCAGCTAAAATTTTGCTTTTAAGTTATTTCTTTAACTAGTTTCTCAGTCTCATTAACTTTTCGTTGCCTTGAAAGTAGTGTGGCCAAAAAGGAATGGATCCATTTTGCATATTTCCACTTCCTAACATGGATATTCCATGGATATTCCAAAAAGTTTGTATTTACACTCGGCTTATAAAGATGCAAGGGAGATAAGTATTCTCATTCTGTTACCCTCTTTTCTAACTCAATTCTGTGTCCTCTGATATTTTTTAACAAGTCGGTTCTTTAATAATATCTTCATTATATTGCAGTGCCTAATTTAAAGGTTATTACATGACAGGTAAGGCTAACTTTCCTTAAAGCCACTGTGTCCTCACATTTTCTGATGGAAATATTTAAAGTAATTTTAGGGGCGCCTGGGTGGCGCAGTCGGTTAAGCGTCCGACTTCAGCCAGGTCACGATCTCGCGGTCCGTGAGTTCGAGCCCCGCGTCAGGCTCTGGGCTGATGGCTCGGAGCCTGGAGCCTGTTTCCGATTCTGTGTCTCCCTCTCTCTCTGACCCTTCCCCGTTCATGCTCTGTCTCTCTCTGTCCCAAAAATAAATAAAAAACGTTGAAAAAAAAATTAAAAAAAAAAATAAATAATTTTATGTGTTTTTAAAAGCTTTTAAACATATAAAGAAAATAATAAGATAGGATTTCCCTTCCTCACCTAGGAATTCAACTCAGCTTTGTAAAGCAGAAAGTGGTGTAATTTTTCATTGTGGAGACTTTTTCAACTTATAGGAAGAATTTATGTAGAGCAACTTCATGTGGCCCTTATTAATGTCAGCTTAAGATTCTGGCAAAGAGGGGTAAAAACAAAGGAAGTGACACCCACCCACATCACCAAACTTAAAAAGCTGGAAAACTTTATCCATAGTTACTTTGTATCAAATTGCATTGGCAGTTTGGACAAAGAGTCATTTGTGCTTCAGTGAAAAGTTTGTTTGAACATCCATTGTTTTCTAGATGTTTTGCTAAAGTCTTTTAATGTCTAATTCCCACAACCTCTTTATTAGAGATTGAGAAGCAGTGAACACTGTGAGTTAAGAATCATTTGTTTTCCCTGGACTTGGAGGGAAAAAAAGGCCACACACACCAAATTATTGAGCTACTCCTTTTTTTCCTCTTGTAACCCATCCAAACATTCTATTATGTAGTTGAAACATTTCAGTTACTGTAATTTTTTCCTAAAGGTTCTGGTTCCCACACTGAAATTCTGCCTCCAAAGTCAGATTCAGAATCCAATTCCCAAAATCTGCTCCAAAACACATTCGTGGCCTAACCCTTGAGAAAGAGAATTTTAAGCTCCACTTGTCTCTTTTCAGAATGAGTCAAAGCATTTTAAAAAGCAACAAAAATGTGAAATCCCCTGATGAAGTGTTTTTGAAGTGCCCTGGCCACATCTGTAGGAATAGTCAAATATTATCTAACTCAGTTCACTTTTTAAAGTGGAAAACAACTAAACTTAGCACAAATATAGGCAAATGGCTCCTTTCAACAGAAACTAAAAGCTTCTTATACACACACAAAGAAACGGGTATGAAATCCTGGTGTGGTAGACCCCCCAAAAATGAGGGTGGGGAAAGTGAGAACCACGGGGTGAGATTGAGGTGATCTTAGGGAAAATGCCATCTGGAAGTAATGACAACACTCTGAGAACATAACAAACACAAAGTATATGACTCTTAGAATTAGCTACTAACCCTTTCCACAGGTGTGGGGAGCTTGGGTTATCAGTGTTCTGGTGAGTCAGAGATTTAAAAGAATCAAAATAAAAAGTAATCACAGCACAGATTTCTGTACAAAGTATGAGACCCTATCTATACCTTCACCTTCAGGAAAGTGTTCTGACTTTAACCCTATCAGTCTAGAGGCAGGCCCCTGAAGTTGAGTTTACAATTCTCATGACTAATGTTCTGGCACGAGAAATGGGCTTCCCCTGTTGATGCAAAAGGCAGATGAACACAGTGACAATCCCTGATGGGAAAAAAAAACGCCCAGGCAGTGAAAAGAATAGCCAGTTAGTAATAATAGTAGCTGCTATTAATTCACTGCTCACTATGTGGGAGGATTTACATAAGTCCTCTCTCTACCATTTCAACCATTCTAGGAGTTATTATATCCATTTTACAGATAAGGATTCTGAGACACAGAGAAATTTTCCCGAGATCTAAAGACAAGATCTAAATGCACATTTGTCAAACTACAAATTCCAAGCTCTCATTTCTCAGCCAGATTACCTGAAAGGTATCTGAATGGCTGTTGGTGCTGAGGAAAGGAGGGTGACTTACCTGGAGTAGGATTATAGGAGAAAACATAATCATGGCCTCTGGTATTGCCTGGAATTATATAATATTGAATAAATATCAGTTTATTAGCAAAATGAAGTTAAATGCACAATAACATATTCAAATATGTGTAGTTAATAAGTACTCAAGAAAAGGACAAATTCTGAGCTACTTTAATAATGTATATCAAGATTTACATAGTCAAGCTCCCTTGGAAACAGGCAACTAAGGAGACTCCACTTATTACATTCTCCAATGTTTTTTGGGAGGTCTACTTTTGGAATTAATTTCCAAATATTATTACATTTTTTCCAGTTTTACTGAAACATAGTTGACATACATCACTGTATAAATTCAAGGTGTACTGCATAATGGTTTAACTTGCATATATTGTGAAATGATTACCACAACAATTTTGGTAAGCATCCAACATCTCAAATAGATATAATAAAATGAAAAAGAAAAAAGAAAAAATTTTTCCTTGGGATGATTACTGTTAGGATTTATTCTCTTAACAACACGTATATATATCACACAGCAGTATTAACTACAGTCTTTATGTTATACCTTACATTCCAAGTACTTAGGTAATCTTATAACTGAAGGTTTGTACTTTTTAACTACCTTCTCGAATTTCCCTTCCACCCACCCTCCAGGTCTGGTAACCTGGAGGTTACCAAATATAATCTCTTTTTCTAGGAGTGTTTGTTTTAATTAGATTCCACATGTAAGTGATATCATGCAGTATTTGTCTTTCTTTGGGGTTTTTCACTTAGCCCTTAGATTCATAGTGCCCTTAACATTCATCTCGTGTTGTTGCAAATGGCAGAATTTTCTTGTTTTTTCTATAGCTAAATAATAATCCTGTGTGTGTGTGTGTGTGTGTGTGTGTGTGTGTGTATCACATCTTTATCCATTCATCCATCAATGGGCACTTAGGCTGTTTCCATGTCTTGACTGCAGTAAATAATGCTGTTATAAACATGGGGGTGCAGATAACATTTTGTGTTATTGATTTCATTTCATTAGATATATTCCCAGAAAAGGAATTGTTGGATCATATGGTAGTTCTGTTTTTAATTTTTTGAGATCCTCTGTATTTTTTCCATAGTGGTTGTACAGTTCACAATCCTACCAATAGTGCAAACCGGTTTCCCTTTCTCCACATCCTTGCCAGCATTTGTTTCTCTTGTTTTTTCCCTACCCATTATTATTATTCAGTTAAGGAACTGACTCTTGATTTTGGCTCACATCATTATTTCACATTCATGTGATCGAGCCCTGCACCCAGCTCTGCTGAATGTGGAGCCTACTTGGGATTCCCTTTCTCCCTCTTTCTCTGTCCCTCCCCCGCTCATACTCTTTCTCTCTGAAAATAAATAAATAAATTCTTTATTGCTAAAAAATGCCAACCCTCATCTGAGCTTTCAGTGAGTCCTAATTTTGCTGGTGGAGGGTCTTGTCTCAATGTTGATGGCTACTGACTGATCAGGGTAGTGGTTGCTGAAGGTTGGGATGGCTGTGGTAAGTTCTTAAAATAAGACAGTGAAGTTTGTCACATCAATTGAATCTTTTTTTTCACAAATAATTTTTCCATAGCATATGATGTTGTTCAATAGCATTATACCCACTGTAGGACTTCTTTCAAAATTGGATTCAGTCCTCTCAAACCCTGCTGCTGCTGTATCAACTAAGTTTATGTAATAATCCTGAACCCATTGTTGTCATTTCACCCATCTTCTCAGCATCTCCATCAGGAGTAGGTTCCATCTCAAGAAAACACTTTCTTTGCTCATCAATTGGAAGCAACTCCTCATCCACTGAAGTT
Organism: Panthera uncia; assembly: GCF_023721935.1. Lineage (NCBI taxonomy): Eukaryota > Metazoa > Chordata > Mammalia > Carnivora > Felidae > Panthera > Panthera uncia. The sequence continues at coordinate 19,404,081 of NC_064818.1, read as the reverse complement.
TTAAGATTGTGTAAGATTGCAGCAATTTAGTCACATCTTCAGGCTTAGTCACTTCTAATTCTAGTTCTCTTGCTATTTCCACTATATCTCCAGTCAGACACACACAGTGTTTATTGATTAAGTTCACTGTCTTTTATGGACATAGTTCATGGCACCCCAAAAGCAATGACAATAGTAACATAAAAAATTACTGATCACAGATCATCATAACAAATACAATAATAATGAAAATATTTGAAACCTGAGAGAATTACCAAAATGTGACATAGAGACACAAAGTGGGCAAATGCTGTTGGAAAAATGGCACCAAAAGACTTGCTTGACCCAGGGTTGCCACAACCTTCAATTTGCTAAATGCACACACACACACACACACACACACACACACACACAGTATCTGTGAAGTGCAGTAGAGCAAAGTGCAAAAAAACTAGGTATGCATTGTAATATATTAGTTTTGAGTGTACAACAGTGATTTGATGTTTGTATATACTGTGAAATGATCACCACAGTTAATCTAGTTACTTCCTGCTGTCATATAAAGTAAATTCAATATTATTAATTATATTCCCCATGCTGTATATTATATCCCTATGACTTATTTATTTTATAACTGGAAGTTTATAATTCTTGTTCCTCTTCACCCATTTTGTATTTCACTCAACCCCCCTCCTTTATGGCAACCACCAATCTTCTTTTTGTATCTATGAGTCTGTATCTTGTTTTATTTTGTTTGTATGCTTTACATTTTAGATTCTACATATAAGTGAAATCATATTCGTCTGTCTCTCTCTGACTTACTTCACTTAGCATAAACCTTCAAGATCTATCCAAGTTGTTGCAAATGGCAACATTTCATTCTTTTTATGGCTGAGTAGTATCCCATTGAATACATATAAAACATCTTCTTTATCCATTCATCCTTCAGTAGATACTCTGGTTGCTTCCATATCTTGGTTATTGTAATTAATGCTACAATGAACATAGGAGTGAATGCATCTCTTCAGATGAGTGTTTGTATTTTTTTTCAGATAGATACCCAGTAGTGGAATTGCTGGATCACACGGTAAAAATTTTAATTTTTTAAGGAACCTCCAAATGGTGTGCCATAGTGGCTGCATCAATTTACATTTCCACCAACAGCACAGGATTCCCTTTTCTCCATATCTTAACCAACACTTTTTTGATAATAGCCATTCTGACAGATGTGAGGCATTACTTCACTTTGGTTTTGATTTGTATTTCCTTGATAATTAGTGATGTTGAGCATCTGTATGTCTTCTTTGGAATTATGTCTATTCAGATTCTCCGACCATTTTTAAATTGAATTGTTTTCTGTTACTGAGTTGCATGAATTTGTTACATATTTTGGATATTAACCTCTTATCAGATGTATCATTTGCAAGTATCTCCTCCCACCCGGTGATTGCCTCTTCATTTTCTTGACGGTTTCCTTTGCTGTGCCAAAGCTTTTTAGTTTGATGTAGTTACGTGTTTATTTTTGCTTTAGTTTCCCTTGACTTTGTTGTCAGATATTAAAAACCATTACTAACACTGATGTCGAGTTGCTTACTGCCTGTTTTATTCTAGAAGTTTTATGATTTTGTGTCTTAATGTTCAAATTTTTAATTAATTTTGAGTTAATTTTGGTATATGATATAAGAAAGTGGTCTTGTTTCATTCTTTTGCATATGGATATCCAGTTTTCCCAACACCATTTATCAGAGACTTTCCTTTCCCCATTGTCCATTCTTGACTCTTGTTCTAAATTAAATGACCATATATGGATGTGTTTATTTCCAGGCTGTCTGTTGATCTATATTTCTCTTTTTGTGCCTGTACTCTACAGTTTTGTTTATTATAAGTTTGTAATATAGTTCAAAATCAGGGAGCATGATACCTCTGGCTTTGTTCTTTCTCAACCTTACTTTGGCTATTCAGGGTCTTTTGTGGTTCCATACAAATTTTAGAATGATTTTCTAGAGTTCTGTGAAAAATGTCATTGGAATTTTGATAAGGATTGCATTGAATCTGTAGATTGCTTTGAGTTGTATGAACATTTTAACAACTTTAATATGTCCAATCTATGAACACAGTATATCTATTTGTGTCCTCTTCAATAGCTTGCATCAGTGTCTTATAGTTTTCAGAGTACAAGTCTTCCATCTCATTGGTAAAGTTTATTTCAGGTGTTTTGTTCTTTTTGATATAATTGCAAATAGACTCATTTTCTTAATTTATCTGATAGTGTATTAGTGTAGAGAAATGCAACAAACTTCTGTATATCAATTTTATATCCTGCAAATTGACTCAATTCATTTATTCTAATATTTTTTAGTGGAGTCTTTAGGATTTTCTATATATAATATTATGTCATCTGCAAATAGTGAAAGTTTTACTTCTTCCTTATCAATTTGCATTCCCTTAATTTCTTCTTCCTGTCTGATGCTATGGCTAAGACTTCTAGTACTATGTTTAATAAAAGTGGCAAAAATGGACATCCTTTTCTTGTTCCTGATCTTAGAGAAAAAGCTTTCAGCTTCTCACCATTACGTAGTTAGCAGTGAATTGGTCATATACGGTTTTTATTTTATTGTAGTATATTTCATTGATAACCACTTTGTTGAGTTTTTATCATGTATGGATTTTGAATATACTCAAATGTTTTTTCTTCATCTATTGAAATGATCATATGATATTTATTCTGCTATTGTTAATGTGATGTATCGCATGATTATGTTTATTGAACCATCTTTGGATTCCTGGAAAAAATTCCACTTGATCATGGTGAATGATTCTTTTAATAATATTGTTGAATTCAGTTTGTTAATATTTTTTTAGGATTTTTGCATCTATGTTCATCAGGGATTTGGGCCAGTAATTTTCCTTTTTTATAGTGTCTTTGGTTTTGACATGAGGGTAATGCTGGCATTGTAGAATGAATTTAGAAACAGTTTTTCCTTTTCAGATTTTTTTGAATAGTTTGAGAAAAATAGGTATAAATTGTTCTTTAAATGTTTGGTATAATTCACCTGTGAAACTTTCTGGTTCTGGATTTTCATTAGTTTTTGGTTTTTTTAATTACCAATTCAACTTCATTATGAATATAATCAGTCTATTTAGCTTTTCTATTTCTTCCTGATTCAGTCCTGAAATATTGTATGTTTCCAGGGATTTATCCATTTCTTCTAGATTGTCCAGTTTGTTGGTGCATCATTTTTTGTAGTAGTCACTTATAATCCTTTGTATTTCTGTGGTGTCAGTTTTAACTTCTTTTTCATTCCTGATTTTATGTATTACCTCTCTTTTTTTCTTGATGAGTTTGGCTGAAGGTTTATCAATTTTCGTTTATGTTTTCAAAGAAACATAAGTTTGTTGATCTTTACTATTTTTTTTTTAGTCTCTATAGCATTTATTTCTACTCTGATGTTTATTATTTCATTCCTTGTATTAACTTTGTGTTTTGTTTGCTTTCTTTTTTTGGTTCCTTTAAGGGTAAGCTTAAGTTATTCATTTGAAATTTTTGTTTTTTTAAAATTTTTTTAATGTTTATTTATTTTTGAGAGAGAGAGAAAGAGAGAGAGAGAGAGAGCAGGGGAGGGGCAGAGAGAGAGGGAGACACAGAATCCCAAGCAGGCTCCAGACTGAGCTGTCAGCACAAAGCCCACCACAGGGCTCAAACTCATGAAACATGAGATCATGACCTGAGTCAAAGTCGATGCTTAACCACTGACTGAGCCACCCAGGCGCTCCAAGATTTTTGCTTCTTAAGGTAGACTTGTATCACTATAAACTTCCCTCTTAGAATTGTTTTTGCTATGTCTCATAGATTTTGGAACGTTGTGTTTCCATTTTCCTTTGTCTACAGGTATATTTTTATTTCCTATTTGATTTATTCATTGACCCATTGGTTGTTTAGTAGCATGTTGTTTAGCCTCCGTGGTTTTTTTTTTTTCTAGGTTTTTTTCCTGTAATTGATTTCTAATTTCATAGCATTGTGGTTAGAAAAGAAGGTTGGTATGATTTTAATCTTCTTTAATTTATTGAGACTTGTTTGTGGCCTAACATGTGATGTATCCTGGAGAATGTTCCATATGCACTTAAGAAGAATGTGTATTCTGCAGCTTTTGGGTGGAATTTTCTCTATATATTAAGTCTATCTGGTCTAACACGCTGTTTAGGGCCAATATTTCCTTCATTTTCTGTCTGGATGATCCATTGATGTAAGTGTGGTGTTAATATCCCCTACTATTAATTATCCTCTACTATTAATATTCCCTACTATTGCTGTCAATTTCTCCCTTTTGGTCTATTAATATTTTCTTTATATATTTTGGTCCTCCTGTGTTAGGTACATACATAATTTATACATGTTATATCTTCTTTCTGTGTTGACCCTTTTATCATTATGTATTACCCCTATTTGTTTTTTATTATAGTCTTTGTTTTAAAGTCTTTTTAGTCTTATAGAAATATAGCAACAATAGCTTTCCTTTCTTTTCTATTTGCACAGAATATCTTTCTTCATCCATTCACTTTTAGTCTGTGCATGTCCTTCTGAAATGAATCTCTCATAGGCAGTATATAGATATTTTTTGCTTTTTCTCCATTCAACCACTCTGTGTCTTTTCATTGGCAAATTTGGGCCATTTAAAGTGATTATTGATTGGGGGCACCTGGATGGCACAGTCAGTTAAGTGTTTGAATTCAGCTCACGTCATGATCACACATCTTGTGAGTTCAAGCCCTGTGTCAGGCTCTGTGCTCTCAGCTCAGAGCCTGGAGCCTGCTTCGGATTCTGTGTTTCCCTCTCTCTATGCCCCTCCCCAGCTTCTCTCTCTCTCTCTCTCTCTCTCTCAAAAATAAATAAACATTAAGAAAAAAGTAAAGTGATTATTGGTAGGTACGTACTTACTGTTATTTTTTTGTTTTAGGGCTGTTTTGTAGTTCTGTTTCTTCTCTTTCTCTCATCCCTTGATGAGTCTATTTAGTGCTATGTTTAGATATTTTTCTCATTTTCTTTTGTGTAAAGTTTTGCTTTGCCGTTTGCAAAATTCACATATATCATCCTATGTATCTAACAGTCAATTTTAGGTTGACAGTAACTGAAATTTGAATACATTCCAAAACTCTACATTTGTATTCCCTCCCACCAACATTTTATGCTTCTGATGTCACTTTTTACATCTTTTTATTTGATATATCTATTAATAATTTTAGTTAACTTCACTACTTTTTATAGTTTCATAGTACCTTAATATGTGATTAATCTACTATCTTTGTTATATATTTACCTTTTTCCGGTGAGGTTTTCTATTTTCATATATTTTCCTGTTACTTATTGGTGTATTAAGCTTTAAAGAAGTTCCCTTAACATTTCTTATAAAGCCAGTCTAGTAATGATAAACTCCTTTAACTTTTGCTTATCTGGAAAACTTTTATCTCTCCCTCAATTCTTAATGATAATCTTTCTGGGTAAAATATTCTTGGTTGGAAGTTTTTTCCTTTTAGCACTTTGAATATGTCATGCCACCCTCTTCTGGCCTGCAAAGACTCTACTTAGAAATCTGCTGATAGGGGCGCCTGGGTGGCTCAGTCGGTTGAGCGTCCGACTTCAGCTCAGGTCACGATCTCACGTTCGTGAGTTCGAGCCCCGCGTCAGGCTCTGGGCTGATGGCTCAGAGCCTGGAGCCTGCTTCCGATTCTGTATCTCCCTCTCTCTCTGCCCCTCCCCCGTTCATGCTCTGTCTCTCTCTGTCTCAAAAATAAATAAACATTAAAAAAAAAAAAAAAAAAAAGAAATCTGCTGATAGCCTTATAGGATTTCCCTAGTTCATAAAAATTTGTTTTTCTCTTGCTGCTTTTAAGATTCTTTCTTTAATTTTTGACATTTTAATTATACTATGTCTTGGTGTGGCTCTCTTTGTGTTCATCTTTTTTGGAACTCTTGGGACTTCCTGAACCTGGATGTCTGTTTTCTTCCCTAGGTAAGGGAAAATTTTAGCCATTATTTCTTCAAGTAAGTTTTCTGCACCTTTATCTCTTTCTTGGACCCCTGTAATGCAAATGTTACTCCACCTGATGTTGTCCTGTAAGTTCTTCAAGTTGTTGTTGTTCTTGGTCTTTTTTTCTGCTCTACCATCATAAGTTCTGTTGCTTAGTCTATCAGCTCTCTGATCAGTTCTGCTTTATCAGTCTAGTGTTGAAGCCCTCTAGTGTATTTTTCAGTTCAGCTATTTTATTCTTCAGCTCTGTGACTTATATTTGGTATTTCTTTATATTTTCTCTGTTGAAGTTATTACTGTGGTCACCTATTCTCCCAATTTTGTTGAACATTTTTATGACTATTACTTTCAGTTCTTTATCAAGTGCATTCCTTGCCTCCATAGCATTAAGGCCTTTTTCTTAAGTTTTGTCTTGTTCTTTTGTTTGGAACATATTTCTTGTTTTCTCGTTTTTGTTTGAGTCTCTGTATTTGTTTTTGTGTATTAGATAAAACAGCTACCTCTCTTTTTCTTGAAGGAACGGCCTTGTGTAGGTAATAAACCATCTCATTCAACCTTGTTCTTCGTTGTTTTTGAACCTTTGTGATTGTGATTTATTCTTGATATATCCCTATTGCTGAGGTTGTGCCAAGAACTGGGGGTGTTCCAAGGGGAAGAATCTCATTTAGTACCTAGTTTCAGGGTAATTGGAAGCCAGTCTCTCAGGGCAGCAGGTTTAAAGTATACAAAAATATACAGTCCTGGAGGCTACAGTCAAAATTCATGCTGGCCTCCATTTCAGGAGATCATGAGGTATCCTCTAGGTGACAGCTGCAAAATTCTGGGTTCCGGATGAATGTATAAACTTTCTGGGAGGTCTCTTCGAGCTGTAGTGAGTCCAGGAGAGTGCACAACAACGGTGTCTCCTTGTTTACATTCCCTGGAAGCACCTCCATATGCTTTAGATGTGTGGGAAACCTGAAGTCTGCCTTCAGTTTGAAGTTTCAGGCTAATAGTCCTTTTCCTAGGTAGACTGGGGTTGTGTTTTAGTGTGCTGTCTGTGCAATGCCTGGTGCAGGGCAGGGTGGCCTGTTAAAAATTGTCTGTTACATTCCTATGGATCTCAAGCATGCCAGCTCCCTTGGCCACCAAGGCCAGGCAGTAATAGGGCATCTTTGTGTAGATTTTGCAAGCCCATTGGCTTTAGCTAACCAGCTGTGAATGTAGGTGGAGGGATTTACTGGCCAATTATAGAAAGGCAGTGGGAAAATATATTGACTGAACATATTTATGGGCTTCTGGAATGCAGCAGTAGAGTGTTTTGTCTATGTAGAATATCTATATAGAATGCCATGACCACTCATACTCACCAGTCCAAGCCATCGAGCGGGGGAGGGTGACAACCACCTGTGGTTGCAGACTGTACCTAGGGAATGGGAGAATGCTACAACCATGCTCACCTGCCCCAGCCAGGAAGCAGGAGGTGCTACAACTGCCTGCTCTTTCATGCTTAAGCAAGATAGCACCATGACCTCTAACCCCTGACACTCTTAGCAAGCAACAGAATTGTGTGTCTGAACTTGCCAATTCACGCTACCAGGGTAAGTGAAGAGTGCAAAAATGGCATCCACTAACACCTCTTATCCAGAGTGATAATCAACTCTCCCCTGCCCCTCCAGCAGATGCTTTTAGACTAGCAAATCAATCTCCTTCAAATTTAGTCTAAGAGCTTTCAAACTGCTGGCTTTTTTTTTTTTTTTAACTGGGTCTCTAGGCAAGTGAGATCCCATATGATCCCTTTGAAAGGGAAATATCAGTTTCCTATAGTACTTTGGATCCCTTAGACATTATCCCATTGTTTTTCTAAGCCAGATGTTTGGGGGGCTTGTTTCTTTGGTACAGACCCAGAAGTTGGGATGCTTGATGTGGGATACCAGCCCCTTATTCCTCTGGAACAACCAGACTTGTGATATCCCTATTTTGTGTCACCAAACCAGGGGAGGGGGGTTGGCGACACTGTCTCTGCCCCTCCTACATGTTTCAATGTTATCTTTTTATCTTTTGTTATAGAGAAAGAGTTCATCTACTTTTCAGGTCTCTTTTTTTCAGAAGGAAAAAGACATATGTAGCTATAGATTTGGTGTGTCTGTGGGAAAACTTGAGTTCAGAATCTTCTTAGGCTACATGCAAGTCATCTTTCCTCTTTGTGAAGATGGACATTTTAACAGACAGGAGGTGATATCTCATTGTGGTTTTTATTTGAATTTCCCTAATGACTAGAGATATTGAGTATTTTTTGAGTATCTTTTGGCCACTGATATATATTTTTTGGAAAAATATCTATTCAGGTCTTTTCCCCTATTTTAATTGGATTTTTTTTGTTTTGCTGTTGGTTGTTGCTACTGAGTCATAGTTCATTATATATGTTGGATATTAACCCTTTATATATGATTGAAAATATTTTTCCCATTCCCTAGGTTGTCTTTTCACTTTATTGGTCCTTTTGCTGTGCAGAAACTTTTTAGTTTGATGCTAGTCCCACTTCTTTTTGGTTCTGTTGCTGTACTGTGTTGACACTTAAAGGTGTCATACCCAAAAAATCATTGCCAAGACCCAGACCAACAAGCTTTTTTTCCTGTGATTCCTTCTAGGAATTTCATGGTCTTAAGATTGTACATTTAGTCCATTTTGAGTTAAATTTTGTGAGTGGTGTAACCTAAGGTTTCCTGCTTTTACTATGAATAACCAAATTTTTAAAGCACCATTTACTAGACAGATCATCTTTTTTCCATTGAGTATTTTTGGTTCCCTTATCAAATATAGTTGACGATACATGCTTATGTTCACTTCTGGGCTCTAGTTCTATTCCACTGATCTGCATTTATGTTTTTATCCAGGACCATACTGTTTTGATTACTATAGCTTTCATAGCATAGCTTGAAAACAGAAAGTGTGATGCCTTCAACTAAATTCTGTATTCTCAGAATTGCTTTGGCTATTTGGGGTCTTCTGTTGTTCCATTTAAAATTTTAGGTTGTTTTTTCTACTTCTGCAAAAAAATGCCATTGGAATCTTGATAAGGATTGCATTGAATCTATAGATGTCTTTTAGTAGTATTGACATTTAACAATATTCTTTGAACACATGAACACAGAATACCTATTTATTTGTGTCTGACTTCTTTCATCAGTGTCTGTTGTTTTCATATTATAAAGCTTTACCTCCTTGGTTGTTTATTCCTAAGTATTTTATTGCCTTTGATGCTATTGTAAATAGTATCATTTTCTTTTTCTGATAATTTGTTGCACATAAATAGAAACACAATTGGTATTTGTATATGAAATTTATATCCTGCAATTTTATTGAATTCGTTGATCAGATCTAAGTTTTTGGTGAAGTCATTAGGAATTTTCAAAATATAAAATCACATCAACTGAAAATAGAGAAAATTTTATTTGTTCATTTCCAATACTGATATTTTCTTTTTTCTTGCCTAATTGCTTGGACAAAGATTTTTCAGTACTTTGTTGAATAGGAGTGGTGCAAGTGGGCACTACAGTCTTGTTTCTGATCCTAGAGGAAAAGCTTTCAACTCTTCACCATTGAGTATGATGTTCTATTTCTTTCCCTTCCTTGGGAAAGTTTCAGCTATTTCTTTAAATACACTTTCTGTTCCTTTCTCTTCTCGAATTCTCATGTGTTTTTGTGTGTGTGTTAATATTGTTTTTATTGTGTTCCATATGTCCTCTAAGCTTTCTTCACTCTTTATTCTTTTTGCTCCTCTGACTTGATAATTTCAAATGTCCTATCTTCCAGGTCTCTGATTATTTCTTCTGCATAGCTGAATCTCCCTTTCCATCTCTTTCTTGAGAATTCTTCAGTTATTGTATTTTTCAGCTCTGGGATTTGTTTCTTATAGTTACTATTTCTTTGCTGAACATCTTATTTTGTTCATGCATTGTTACCCTAATTTTGTTTAGCTGTGTGTTATTCGAATTCATTACACTTCTTTAAGAGGATTATTCTGAATTCTTTACCTGATAGTTCATTGATTTACATTTCCTTAAGGTCAGTTATTAGTTTTAGCTTTGGGTTTCCTTTGGTGGTGTCATATTTACCTGATTTTGTGATCCTTACATTGGTATCTGAGTATTGAAGTTGTCTCCTCTTCCAGACTTCACAAGTTCACTTTGCAGAGACAGTACTTCACCAGTCAGCTCACTTTGGGTTTCTGGACCTGTGTACTGGAGTAACATTCTTGGGCAGTGGGGCCTGCTATTGGAGTCTATTTAGGGGAAAGGTAACTGAACTGTCAGTGTTGGGGTGGTGTGATATCAGTGTTCTAGGATTTTCTGAGTGGTGTCTTGTCCATGAATAGTTGTTAGTTGTTCTTGTGAGGGGGAGAAAAGTCAGGAACAATGTATGTCATCATCTAGGTAGCCTCACTCTCCACTACTACATTCTCAGAGTGTCCACAGTTGTAGCAGACTCATGTTCTCTCAAGGTGAACCTGACTTCTAAATATTGCAAAGTCACTTGGAGTCAAATCTAAGAAATTATGGGTCATATAGTATAACTATAAAGCTGTGGGTCATAACCCTTTGGCCACAATCCTTTTGAGGATCTCAGTAAACCTCTGAAAACACAAGGCAGATGACAGAAATACTGCATTTGAAAGCACAGGCACATTGCTACAAGATGGGCCCTTTCAGCAGTTTTATGAGACTCTGGGCTTTCTAGATGGATGCAGGAATCCTGGTGCCATAAACCTGTGGAGGTCTGTGTTGAAGGCTGGGGATAATTCATCCTCCAGTCCATTGGCTCCACCATTTTCCATTTCAAATGTAAGCTTCATAAGGACAAGGGTGTATGTTCCATTTACTGATGTTCCTAGAACAGGGCCTGGTACTGACTAATCCCTATGTATATATGTAAAAAATGAGTAATTGGATGAATAATTTACTATTGGGTTTATAGGTGATATTTCAGTTTTCAAAGATTGTCTATTTTTAAAAAACCACTGGCACAGGTAATTCAAGTGGAGATATTTCTGGAAGCATAGTAACTGGAAGGTTAGGGTTTCTCTGAGAGTTCACAAATCTCAGGACTAGTAATAAGACACTGATTCCATCTGAGAATGAGTTCACACAGAATCTCAGGGCAAGGCGCAGTGAGTGTTCAGCGTGCAGTGTGACAGCACCATGATCAGTGTCTGGAACAGGAACCTGGGTCAAGAAGCCCAGCTGACTTTAGGAAGAAGCTCCTCTCCTGATGGATGAGATTGTCACAGTGGTCAGATATTTGACTCTTTATAAAACAAAGAAGAACAATAATAAAATCTGTTCTGTAATCTTACTCTTTTTGTATATACGTATGGGTGGCCAGAGAAACAATGATTGATTACTGGTCCTGGACTCCCTGGCTAAAATAAAGTACCTTAGCTTCTGGTTGAAAATGAGGATAGTTAACGCAAAACAACAGGAGAGAAAATGCAAACTCAATTCTACTGCAGAAACATCTTTCAATCCTGCTGAAAATGGGAAAAAACAAAAGCTTTCTTAGAAAACAAAGACAGGCATAAGGTTTATGCATAAAGATTTTTTTTTTTTCTAAAGAAAGACACATTTCATCTAGCAAGGGCAATACAAAGGGGTTATATAAATTTATTTTTCATATAACAATTGATTACTTTAGAAAAAATTCCCATTTTCAATGCTTAATTCCATCTGTCATTAAAAAAAATCACTAAAAGGACAAAAACCCACACAAAAATACAATCTGTATCTGTTCTCTATTTACAGATAACCGGTCACTATTAAGGCACAGATTGATTAAAAACTAACATTTATTCAAATAATCCAAATATTTTGTGCATCATATAACACTAACAACACCATAGACTGTAGTGTCATATTCCCTTCATTGCATCAAGAGAAAGTGAGAAAAGTAATTTCCAGTGTTTTTGTTTATTTTTATCCACCCTATTTAATCTAGTTTAATTGGGACAGTTTTCTCTTTGGCATAGCATCAAAGCACTGTTCATAAAACCTGTATTGACTTAATACTGCAAATTCATTCCATCTTCCTCTGTTGCAACTGCATGATAGAGAGCTTGGGAAAGAGCTCTAAATCATTAGGTTTTTTTTTTGGAAGCTCTTATTAAGTAAAATTTAAGGCACTGAGTTGTTCAATAGGAAACAAGTCTGAATTCCTACCCTGTGCTGAATGTGTGGCATGATGTGTTCATATAGCCATGTAAGGCAGGGAGCGACATGTTGCACAGGGTGATTCTGTTGTACTTGCAAAAGGAGCAACTTAGTTCTTATACTTAAGCACGTAAGATTTAGTTTAGAAATGGGCATCCCCTTGGTAATGTAACTGACATAATTTTATGACAGGCCCATTATCTATACCTTCTAGGTTACCAATATTATTTTTTAAGGTGAAAATTTTTCTGTGTGCAAAACTTCTCCTCAACTCTTTTTCTTACTTTAATGGTAAGACTCAGTCATGGAAAAATGTCTGGTGAATCTGTCTGATCCCACATTTGTATGAAAGTCGTCAATTATGTACGCTTATGTAATGCCTTCTGCTGAGAATATACGACAGTGGTTTATGTCCATGGAGAAAGTCTTGAATACTGAACATAAATAAGTCATTACAGTACAGGTAATTCACAACATTTCCTATGGGAAAATTTTCCAACAAATTAATACACTTGGAAATAATATTGCTTTGAAGAAAGGAGAGGCACTTGGCGATTTTCTTCATGGATTGAAAACCTTTCATTCATCTACAATAAGATGTCTGAAAAGACCTAAGAAACAATGTTGCCTGATTTCTTGGACTTTCACAGTATAAGATAGTAACAATGAGTCTAGCCACTTAGAAAACAGTCTTTTTTTTTTTTTTTTTTTTTTTTTTTTTTTTACTTTTTGCTTTCCTTTGGAACTCAGCTGTTTTTATAAACTGTCACCCTGGAAACTTAAATAAAGCCTTTCTGTTCTCAACAAACACAAGTCTACTTCAAGCAGACAGATATGATTTTAGAAAGTCCTGGGACCATATGGAGCACAGCTAATATGTACATGATAAGGATAGCAATTTATTTCTCCTCTTAATGGCAACAGTGCTGTCTTGTCAGATGATTATTTGTCTTTTTTAAATAAAGTGACAATCTAGGGCTCCAGTTATTGAATGCCGTCCATTCTCTACCATAAATCTCTAGTAGATATCAATTTAATCAGTTATGTACTGTATGCTTATAACATCTAAAAATAAAAGTTTGATATAAATAAGTGTCCTTTAGTGGCAGTATACTAAAGAATAGCCCTTTGCCTTCAGACAACCATTAAAATCATTTTAGCAATACAGGCAGCAGCTAAATATGATGACTGCAAAGGGTTAATATTGCAAAGTTCACTTGGTCTTTCTTTGCACCTGTTATGTGAAATAGGTTCATTGCTAATTGTTTCTAGGATGCTGACATCAATGAACAGAACTGGTCCAGAACCAAGTGGAGTCACTTGCATTTCCCAAAGTCACAGAATACTCAGCATAAAACTAATAATCCAGTACCATTTCAAATAAAAATTTTACAGTCAGAAAAATATGACTAAATCTGATTTGTACCAATACATCAGGTGACATGAAAATGAGAGAAAGAGGGATAATTTCCACAGGACAAGAAATTAGAAAGTGTAAAGTGCTGAAAGACCTCAATAATTATTTTAAAGCAGTACCAGAAAATTCCATTTTGATTATTTTTTAAAATCCCCAAATGCCTAAACAAAACAAGCAAACAAAAGAACCTCTATGTTTTCTGGTATTCCAGATGTCAATTAATCCTTCATTTTAAGTAAAAAATCAGTGCATATGTTATTTAGGTAAATAAAAATAGGAAATAAAGCCCTACCCTCAAATTGCAAATTCTGTCCAATTGCCATTAAAAAAAAAGGCATCCAAGTGTGGCAGTCTGTATGATGCCATAAGATCATCTCCTCTCTTTTCTTCCTTTTTGGCACAAAGTTCAGGTGTGAATAAGATGCTTTGGTCCTGATACCAGACACCCAGAGTACTGAGGACGGTGTGCAGTGAAGGCAGTTCACAGATCTCCTGTGTCCAACTCGACAGAGGTGGCGGTGTGTACCTGGAGGTACCGTACTGCTACCAGCGGCCACTGACACTAGCAACATCTGAGTGATACTGACGGGGTAGCCTCCCACTTGCTCCGCCTTCCAGGAAAGAGGTGCATGCAGTTGGTGGTTCAAAAAGCTTTCTTCGATTTTTATTCAGTTCTAGGAAGAAAAAGGGAGAATTGTGAGGAGATCAATGGAGAAGCTCAACGGGACATGGCAGTAGAGCTCAGAAAATGGTGACAGTAGGGTTTTGGAGGGGAAGTCAAATCTAGTATCAAAAGGAAAAGTTTTAGTTGCTGAAATTTCTGAAATTGCTAGAAGGTCTGATATTAAATACAGCATTTTGGTAGCAGGAGAACCAAGGACAGGAAATCATTTTTACTGCAGTTTGTAAACTATCTGGGAGATATGTCATTCTCAGAACCCTCTGTACTCCAGATATACAAATTGAACAGTTTGAACTATCCCAAATGTCATTTCAGAGGCAAAGGGAGGGGCCCATCAAAGCTGGTGAAAGGCATGAGAGAGAATGTATTACCAACGACACAGAAAATTATTACAGCTATTGAACTCATCCATGTGAAACACAGCCATCACTAGATTATTGAAGTCAGACATGAAAAGAAGACCTCACACACAAACAAGAAAATAATGGAGGAGCACGCTGAAGTGTTAAGCCACAGCCCAGTGGCTCCACTTATGCCTCTGCTCCTTGGGTTAGAAAGAGTTATATGAAGAAGTCTATCAGCAGCAGTTTTCTTTGAATATAATAATCAACTTGGTAAAAATACTAACAGTTGAATCCAAATTCTGAGGAAAAACTAGGATGCTTTATTTTAATTGTAAAGAAACCAGAGTACTTAGAAAAAAAGTTTACTTTGTCTTTTGTCAAATAGAAACTGTTAATCAGAAAGGTAAAAAATTAACAGAGGCAGCCCATCTTGTTTATCCCTATGCAACATCACTCCTCCCCACCTTCTACCACATATACTTACAAATCCTCAAATAAACCAATGTAACTCTTGCTAATAAAGAGAACTGTCAGACTCTGGATATTAGGGTTCTGACAGCCACCAAACGCAAGTATCAAATAATGGGATTATATAGTTGATGTGCTTAAAGTTGTCTTTTTTTTTTTTTTTTGAGGGGGTGGAGCCAGTGGTTCAGCATGTGCATTTGCACAGTACTCAAACTTTTTTAACCACACACACACACACAATCTCCTTTTCCAATTCTGAGGTTGCATAAGCTATGACTACATTAGTGCTGGAGCTGAAAACAACAGACTCAAGTTGCAGAGCAGTCACGGGTGGCTAAGGACAGCCATATGGCCAGATGTGCACTTATCTCCTGAGTTCTGGAACATGAACCAACACCCTAACACTTCACCCCACTGCCTTCCAAAATGTTAACATCTGCCCCATTGAGGTGATGCACGAGTGGAGATATCTCTCTTTTGTTCACAGTTAGGTCTTAGTGGAGAAGAAAAATAAGTAATTTAGTAGCGATTGTAACAACAAGCACTTTACAATTTGTTTTGTCCTATTTAAGTCCTCCTTAAGGAATAAATGATATTACCATTCTCCATTTTAGACACGAAAACTGAGTTTTCAAAATAGACAAGAGTAACCTATCCACACAGCTGTCAAGTGACAGGCTGAAACTCTGCCTGCCTATGCAAATGCTGTGCTCTGGGCCCTGAGCTCCAGTGATCCATCCATCGAGTAGAAAAGACCAACCAAGGCATTAGGAATACAAATCTGAAAACTTGGTAGTTTCAGGTATGCCAGATAACAGAGCTGCACTTCATATTTTACTATACTAAATTTATTTTTTAAATAGAATAACATAGCTTTAAAACTCTGGAACAGCAAGGAAGGTATCTTTATAAGCAAGATATACGCATGCATGCATGCTTATAGATGGCTATTGTTTCAAATTTCTGCAAAAACACTGTAGCAATGACATTCCTACTAAAAGCTGAACACATGTATTGTTTTTAAAAAACAAACAGAAATTCATAAATCAAGACAGAATTTAATATATTTAAAGGCAACTGTAGGAAAGTTAAGAATAAATGAATCCCATTAAGCACACAGCCTGTGAAAGTTTTATCCACCTTCTAGTAAGAAGACTGTCTTGGCCTTCATTTTCTCCTGAGAGAGTAATGCATGAATCAGGAGAACATTCCCATGCTATAGAGAAGGAATAGGAATGCATCTACCCTAGCATACTTAACATGCACAATTGAAGAAATTGGGCCACTGAAGACATACACATTTTTTAAAAAGACATTGAAAACTTTATTCTGAAAAGTCACATCAACTAGATTTTTGAGAGAATAAAATGATCATGAAGGAATTCGGCCATTCCCTAAAGATATACTTTCTAAGGTGTATATTTCCAAATGTGAAGCAGAGATAAATCTACTAGAGAGACTATCAAAGATCAAGTCCTACTGAAGAGACTTTATTTTTGTTGTTGTTTTTTACATTAAAAAGTAAACTCCCTCCTGATTTTTTTTCAAGTAAGCCTAAGAGATAGTTTGGGAAAATACCAACCTTTTTCTTTGAAATTCCAAGGTTCACACAATCCTGGCAGCTCTCAGGATCTTGTTGCGGGTCTGAACAGAGTCACAAACTAAAAGAATAGGTCGGGAAATGTTAGATCTACCTGAGGCCGTGGTGGGAAGCTTCTCAATAGGATGTTAAAGTTCCTTTTACTTTGTCCCTGTACAATTTAATCACTCACTAAAATACTGAGAAAAATCAAAGAATTTTCAAAAAAATCACAGATTTGAAAAAAAAGATCATTTTTTCCTCTGATCCATCTATACTAGAGATAAATCTCATCTCCTTCTATGACATTAAAAGAAATGTCTTCTGGCCCAAGATTAAAAACAGAATAAAACCTATACTGAAAGAACAACCCTGATCACAGATTAAAAACCTATAAAATCTTTAAAAGGAATTTTGAACAAACTCTGTACCTAACCAAACTATGTAACCACAAGACAAACGTGAGTAAAAGCTGCCCAGCTACCCTGCATCCACCCCTGGAAATGGAATTTTCTGAGACTAGAAATGGATGCCTTTGTGGTCAGATGAGCTGAACTGGAAAAAGAAGGCTTTTGATGAAGGGTTTCTCAATAAAAACTTATTACTTGCAGAGAAAACAATTTACCAGGTTCAAACAGATGGACTCAACAAAGTAAGGCAAAATCATCCTTAAAATAATCAAGTACTTCACACTGTGCAGGACATTCATAAGACATCTATTCAAAGCCTCTAATTCCCTTTAAAAGCAAGAAGACCTGTGAACCCCATTGAGAGAGGTGGTCTAAAGAAATAGTATGCAATCTCAACAGAACCACACAGAGAATGACTGGAGAAAAAAAAATTTTTAAAGAAGCTTCAAAACCCCTCCTTTCCAACTCTACTCCCCCAAACCCACCTGAAATACATCACAAATGTGTTCCAGAATAAAGATCCTGATGATTTAAAGAGATCTGCCTGTTGCTGGAGGCTTTACAAAGTTTGGGTGCACAAAGAAAGAATTTTCATTATATGGTCTCTGACATTCCATAAATCTCTAATGAAAAATTACCAAATTCTAGAACAGATACTTTCCCGGTATAAATGTGTTGGCCCACAAGCATATTTTAACATTACAGGCTTGGTGATTATGTGAGTTAATTAAATTTCAAGTAGTTATTTTTTTAATTAATAAAAGAATGTGAACATATATAAAGTTAATTTGGGTCTAGAAATAGCCCTTTAAGGCTGAGTTATAAACAAGTTGAAAACTATCCTATTGCTAGAGGTAGTAAAAAAAGAAAGAACAAGAGAAAATACTGCTAATAACCATACACTGTTAAAACTGTAGTTTATTTCCACTACATCTGATGACATACCATGGGGAAAGACAGACCTCAGAAATGGAAGGTAACCTTACACAATCATCTATTCCAATCCACCTTAATGCTTAAGAAACCAAAACCAAAAGAGGTTTGGAAACTCACCCAAGGACTAATGACTTGGCAGAGGAAAGCCCATATCTCTTTATCTGAATACAGTGCTCTTTCCACTCTACCAAGCTAATCTTATTAACAAGAAAAAGCATCTTCCCTGTGGAGTTCCATTAATGCAACCACTTGGTTGGAAGAAGGATGGAAGAAGACTCATCAAACTGATGCGTGTAGAACTCTACCCATGAAGGAGCCTAACAGGCTGCCCAATGGCTGAATTTCCACCCTTATTTCAAAGCTGTTCTGCTTATATCCGCTTTAGGTATTAGGTCTATATATAAGATTTTCTTGTGGAGTTGGGAGGGGGATGCAATCTCCTGCTAAAATAAAATGGAAAACCAGTGGTTTCCATTTTATTTGCTGATCTGATTAGTGAATATTGTTTGGAAAGGATTTGCACTTGGTTAGATGCCACTGTTGGCTTCACAAAGGCATAGCCTGCAAAATCAATGTTTTGAAAAGGCAAAGTCATTTTCCCACCACACCTGACACTTGGCTTCTGCCCTTGGTGTCTCTCTTTTTGAGAAACTGGTACATATATAACATTGACATTAATGAACTTTATCAGAACTTCTTCAAAAAGTAACCTCATTTTTTGCCCCTAAAATTTCTGTCATATTTTTCTATATACCATTTGGAAGTACATGGTTATGTACTTATCATGCAGCTCAATTCCTCATAAATGGAAGATACCCAGTAAATACACATAAAGCATTTTCTAATACCTAGAATATGCAATAAGTGCACCAAAAAAAGTGGTCTGGGACATTATTTTCCTTCATTATTTTCCTTCACTCTGTGACTACATTCAGGATTCCATACCTTTCTGTGTCTCACAAATTCTATTAAAAGTTTGGGAAAAACTTAAAAGCACTAAGACAATACTACTAGATTCCAGCTATACCAAGAATCATTCCTTCTCTGGTGCAATTATCTTAGCTGGTATGCAAGGATACATGCATTTGAAACATGACAGCCAATCCAGAATAATTATTCATTAGTCCAATCATACTTGCTTAACACAACCACAGAAAGGAGAATTCAACTTCTCCCCCATTCTTATGTTCTGCAAAGGGCAACTTTGATTCGGTCTTTCTGAAGAGATCTGTTTTAAAGAACGACATTGTCAAGGCAGGCTTTCAGGCAATGCCTTGAGGAAGGAGTAGGGATGTTCTAGGCATTTGTCACAATGTTAGTGGGAAAACACTCTAGAACCACAACCACAAGGTGCCAGCATAGTAAGCAAGTGGTTGATGGACAGAACCAGCCCCAGTGGCTGAGGCTACTGGCAGAGGTTATTCAGATTTTAAAATAGGAGTATGAGCATTTATATTCACCTGAGATTGCAAGCAGCATTTTCCTCCTGGCACCAAAAGTCGTAATTCCCAGCTCCTTCAGATCCTGATCTGTGAGAGTGAGGAATGTCTGTAGATCGATCTGTGGGTGAAAAAGTAATGTATAACCAATATATTAAGTACTTATTTTTGTGCATTAAAAGTTCAACTCATTACTACACATCTTTCATTTTCTAATTATGCTCTGCCTACTTCCAAAAAAGAATGATGGTGTCACAAATCTAGGGGACAAGAGACAATAAAGGTGGTGAAATGAAAGTAATGATTCTAGTAGGAGACTTAGTCTAAGCCAGTTATTTATTGCAGTTAAGATTAAAACGTTAGGTCTTAGCATCCTGGCAGCCAGAGCAAAAAGGGAAACACAAATTCCACAGGTTTTGTGAACTGATAAAAGAATACATGCCTGTCCAGAAGATAGAAAACATTTCTTAGCTTTGGATTCTGAATTAAGTGTAGTTCTATAAAAAGAAACTGAATAATACCATAAATGCTATCCTCCATTGTGTTCTACATAAGAATGGTAGAAGAATTCCCAGACTACATCAGACCCATGATTCACTTGACTCGGTCCAGCATGTTATCTCTGAAAGTGGCCTACAAGTATATATTGGTATATAATTGCACACTCTGGCATCAGCAACAAATTGTGAAGGGAGGAAGCCCAAGGATCCCACCCTTCCTTTGAAGAAAGGTAATAGGCTCTGAAGCCAGAGAGATTTGGCTCTCTATTCTGCCTCTGCTGTTAGTAGTTGTGGGCACTCAGGGCTGACATACTGCATGCTGCAGGGCTGTAGTGGGCATGAAGTATGATCGCAGAGATAAAGCAGTGGGCTCACCACAGTGGTGAATAACTGGCAGTTATGGTTAGTAATTATGTATTTAGACATATCATCTGTGAAAGCGGCTAAACAAATCTTCAACCTGCTTATAGTAAACTAAATCCCACAAACTCACTTAAGAAATTCTTTTTAAGTCGTATCTGAGTATTAGAGAATATCCTACATGAAGGAAACAGAACCGAATTTATACTTTTCATTCAAATGATATAGAAATTAATTTGAGATTTTCTGTTTTCATTTTGGAAAGTACATCCAGATCTTGGAAAACCTTTTCATTTATCATGTCTAAAGATATGCTTTTAGAAATTCTATTAAATATATATTCTTTATTTTAGGGATCCCTTCTTTTTAAAGTGCCAGAGATGAAATATTTTGGGTTTAGTGGGCCATACTATCTCTGTTGCAACTATTTGACACTGCTGTTTTAGCTCAAAAACAGCCATAGACAATATGACAATATGTAAATGAATGTGTGGCTGTGTTTCAATAAAACTTTATTAACAAAGGCAGGTTTGCAGGCTACAGTTTGCTGACCCCTGCTGTAGTGAATAAATATTAGATAAAGGCAGTCTGGCTTTATATTATGTTTTCTTCCTTCTTAGATTAATTCAATAAGAAGTACATTTAATATATTTCTATGCTTCTTCAAATAAGAAATCAATATAAATTTTAAAAAATCCAGAATATCACTGAATAACACCCAGTCTTTTACTTCAAAACCTTCTTTTTCTGGACTAATTAAAATACTTCTGTCCTTGAGCTTCTCGATCAGCTACACTTGTCTAACCAGCAAAGCTAAATATGTAAATGCAATTTTTTAACACACTGATGAGTGCAACTTAGAAAATCCTCAGTTAAATGAACACTAATTCAGATTTCGGGAAAAGACAATGAAATCAATACACTGAAATCCAATACACAGGTGACAACCTTTTTTTGTGTTTGGTGTTAAAAAACAAGGTTCAGCAATTACACTTAATAAGTTATTGAACCATGGGCAATACATTAAATTTATGATACAAAGGCCTAACCTTAGATTCTTTTTGAGAGATACATGCTTGGGAATTATGGATTTAATCAGATGTTCTCTAACATGAAGTAAGCCAAACTGGAATGAAACTTAAAAACCATGTCTGGACTTGAAAAATACATACATTTATTGAAGTGTTCTAATTTTATGTTGCACTGGGTTAGCTATGCCCTAGCAATAATAACAACATTATTAGAAAGAATCGTGTTCAGGCGCTCTTCTCTTTAAGTCAGTGCATAATAATTTGGCTGATCAGTTTGGTCAAAATCCATGGTAGTGATGTTTCAGAAAACATCTTATTTCTGTCTCAGTTCAGGCAAAACCCAAACAGTAAATTAATGAATAAATTAACATATATAAAAAGCACATTCTATTTTGTGAGAACAGATTCGGTAACATGACTAGGATGGGGTCAAAAACAACCACGGATATTTATTTCAGATGCTGTTATTTAAGAACCACAAATAAAGATAATACGGATTAAACAGTGAAATAATCTTAAATACAGATTTTGCTGTTAGGGGAGTCGTGAATCAAACGTTCCCATGAATCAATACACCGATTGGGTATTTTAGCTAAAACTAGTGGAGGTGTGTTTTTGGAAACACAATTTTCTATATTTCTGCTAACCTGTGTTTACTAGTTGCACTAAATAAATAAGAAATGAGATGACATTTTTCTTAGCAGTGGAAACAAGTTATGAGGCTTTAATAAGTGCTCAGTGAAAGCACAGCCATAGGTCAGTAAGCCATTTCATTCTAGAAGTAGTCATACACACAACCAAAACAAAGATGCCCAGGAAAGTAAATAAATAATGACTGACCTCTTGTTGCTGGAAGACATCTGTGTATTTGCCCAGGCCCAGTTTGCTAAAGAGCTCAGGGAGGTCAGAGCCTTTGAAAGAGCTGTTCAAGTTACAGCCATTGCTTCCTGTCAGTGAAGAAATGCAGTCCATATAATTGCTACTGCTGAGATAGTGCTCCGCTGAAAGACAAAGGAGAGGCAGGCTTCAAGTGAAAATGCCCAGAGACAACACAGTTTAATTAAAAATTTTAATCACTCAAATATTTTAGATTTCACTGTTGGACTGAATAGAGCAGTAATTGCAGAAATACTGTAATTCCTTACTGAAACATTGGCTTTTCATTAATGAAATGCTGGTTATTGCTTTAGAGAGGCTCTTGCCATTAAAATGTTACACTTGGGAGGCAGCAATTCACCAACAGTACCTCTGTAGTTAATAATCATTAATCATATTCTCCTGAGCATTCAGAAACATTTGCTCTTCATAATTGATTTGATGTGAATTAAATGAGAAATTGGAAGAAAGATCCCCAGGATACAATAAAGGTATGGGAAGTTACTGTGAGTCCAGGCTCCTTTTGGAAAGCAGGATAGCCCTCTGTGTTCACACTTGTGTTTTCCTGTGGTCAAAGGAATTGCAGGATATTGCAACGTGTAAATCTCATCCCTTACAAAAATATAATTAGGCAGTGAGTTCACAAAACAGAGCGCTTCCAAAATTAAGAGCAAATGCAAAGTTTAAGAATGGCGCTGGAGTTTCTGGATTATGACAGAAATGAATCTGAGCACTGGGTGTTGTATGGAAACCAATTTGACAGTAAATTTCATATATTAAAAAAAAAACAAAACAAAACAAAAAAAAACTGAGAACAAACTGAGGGTGGATGGGGGGTGGGAGGGAGGGGAGGGTGGGTGATGGGTATTGAGGAGGGCACCTTTTGGGATGAGCACTGGGTGTTGTATGGAAACCAATTTGATGATATATTTCATATATTGAAAAATAAATAAATAAATAAATAAATGAATCTGTCTACTGAAAAAAATTCTAAGACAGCAAAACTAGACTTAACCTTGCCTCCGTCACTGATTTGGCGGGCAAAGATTTCTCCACATTGTCTGTGGTGCTCAGACCCAATAACACTCACTGCTGGGTGATGGGCTGGTGAGTCATACCAAGTACTTGACCAAATATTGAATATTTGAAACACTCTCTCAGAGCTGCTTTGGAGAGCCCAGTAGAGCCCTGCAGCTATCCCTACTTCCCTGACCAACAACTAGCTCTTATCCATGTGGGAATTCTTCCCCTTATACCAAAGTTGCAGCTGCAGGAATGATTCCAAGGTTGATGAGGGCAGAGGATGCTCACCTAGCTAATCAGATACATCTTATCTCCTCGGGCCAATGCATTCTCCAGATCTAAGAATCCTGTTCTAGATTGTTTTGTTTGCCACTAATCACCTTCTCTGGTCATTTCATTTCCCAAATGACAGTACATATACTTTCTATATTTCAAGGGGAAGGAATTTCCTGATCAAGTTTCTCTTTCTCTTAAAAATAGGTGTTTTAGGGGTGCCTGGCTGGCTCAGTCTGTGCACCATGCAACTCTTGATCTCTGGGTAGAATTCAAGCCCCACATTTGGTGTGGAGCCTACCTAAAATAAAAATTTAAGGGATGCCTGAGTGGCTCAGTCAGTTAAGCATAGGACTTCGGCTCAGGTCATTATCTGGCAGTTTGTGGAGCCCCCAGGTCAGGCTGTCTGCACAGTGCCTGTCAGCACAGAGCCCGCTTCAGATCTTCTGTCTCCCTCTCACTCTGTCCCTCCCCTATTCACGCTCTATCTCTCTCCTTCAAAAATAAAAAAATAATAAAAACAAAAATTTAAAAATATACATTAAAAAACAGATGTTTTATCTTTTGTGGGGAGAAAGTGTAGATGAAAGAACCTAGGACCAAGCCCTGGAGCGTTCCACCATTTAAAGGGAAGACCCAAAGTCATCAACCCAGTGAGGTATTGGCTCGAGGTTGACACAAAGCAAGAATGCAAAGAGCACATGGGAGTAACCACTGGAGTTGACAAGATGAAGGCTACTGAAAGGCTAACCATATAATTTACTGTTTAAACAATAAATTTACTTTCTTTGAGAACAGAAGAGGGAGCTACTGAGAATCACAATGGTACAACTCCTGTTAACAGGCTCTGAGAAAAACCTAGACATTGTTAACTTTGAAAAGGATGTCATGAAAAATCATCTACAACTGTGGTCTTCAATACAGTAACCACTGGCCACATGTGGCTACTGAATGCCTGAAATGTGGGTAGTGGGAATTAAAATGTTCTGCAAGATTATAAAATCTATTCGTACCAGATTTTAAAAACTTAGTACAAAAAAGAATGTAAAATATCTCATAAAAATGTCTTTACATTGATTACATGTTTAAATAATATTTTACATATATTGGGTTAAGCAAATATGTTAGTAAAACTGGGGAAAAAACAGAGGTTTCAAAATTAAATGTTCTTAGTGATATTTATTATGACACATAATTTCCCTTATATTTCTTTTTATCATAACTATTTATAGTTTTTATAATCTCTTTTAAACTCCTTATGTTTTTAAAGCATCTCACAAAAGCCAAACACCTGTTTTTCCTTAATCATTCCTTTTTATTAATGAGTTCCCTATCTTAACTCTCATCCTGAACTGCAATGCAGCTAAGTTGTACAGTCAATTTTAATTATCCAGTGTTAAGTGAAGGGAAAGGAGATAAAGACTGAAAAAGAAGCACAAAACGAATTTATATTGAGCCACAGAACAGAGATTATTTCCACCCCTAGATCTGCACCTGGCACCAGCCTGCCTCACAGCTCCATGCTCTTGTCAGTGGTGAGGTGCCCTGCCCACACAAGTTTCCTGGCTACTACTGATAATACACTTGGAATGTGTTTTTTTTTAGAGCTGGCTGGCACCATGACTGGCCTTTTCAAATTGGAGACTCTTGAAAAAATGGCCAACCTAATTGATGGCAACAACTGACTGTTGCCAAGTGTCCACTACACTCACTTAGATTGCCTTTCTTCAAGTATTCTTCAAATACTCCAAACTATGTTTCAGGATCCCAAATTCATCAAAAACCCTGAAAAAGGCCATTAGGGGAATATCTTGTGATTACTATTGTCAATTCTTGTCTGCTTACCTATTTATACAGCCCAGAAGTGTGAGAGCTGTTACAGACAAAACCAATAGATGCATGCTGAGTCTTCATCACATTTGTTCAAAGCCAGAACCTGTATGCTTTAAACTTTTTCTTCCTATTTATGCCAACCTGGCTACATATTGTCATTTTAAAAAATTAAAACTTGCTCTTCACCTTTAGTTGCTACCCACTGGGCAGACTTTATTTTCCAAGATGCTAATTTGATCTCATTTGGCTCAACTCCTTTACATCCCTGTCTTTTCCTTATCATCTGGATGTTTGTGGGAGCATGACTCATCCATACATTCACTCAACAAACATTTACTGAATGCCTATCTGTGTCAGAACTGCTAGATATTTGGGAAGAAATAACAAATAAGCCTCTGCCTAACAATGCTCGGCACACGGGCAGTTTGTAAGTTTTTACTGAATAGATAACTATGGTTCCTAGCTTGTAGAGCTCAAATTATCCACAGGTATAACAAGAATGAGTGTGACAAGTGCTAAGTGAAAGCACAGACAAAATGCAGTGGAAACAGAGAACTCCACCATCTGCTTCACCTGGAAAAATAAGGAAGGCTTCATAGAGAAGGTGGCATGTGATGCCAAATACTTGAAGGCATGGGGTTCAGAGTTTATATTTGAGCATCACCCTAAATCAAATGGACAAATTCCAGACTGATTACATCTAAAAGTATTGTGAAAAGTCAAAGCTCACTTGATTTGTTCTGTTTACGTTTGGGGCTGCCAATAGAAGCGGCAAATTCACTAGGACTTGTGGGTCCTATTCCATTTCGGTCTCTCCAGTTATCAGATTCACCTCCACTTCCCAAGTGTTCACGACTGTTGGACCTCGAGAGGGACACTGACGAACCCTGTAGACAATCAAAGCCAGATGAGGAAATATTTAATAAGGTAGGTATCCTGAGCTTTGAGGAGAAAAGAATGCACGTTACACCACCACCATTTACTTCTATTGTTCACCACTGCTGATTCTCAGGAAGAGGCCATGCCATCTGTCTATAGGCCTTCTATCCTCCAGCCACCAAGGACACCTGGTAATATACACAGTATTCATTCACTCCTCCTTCATTATGAGAGCCCCCAGCACAAAGACTGAGTCCTATAAGATTTGGAGCAATGGATACTGAGATTCCTCCCTACTATGGAGAACCACACAGTAAGTCTTCCATCTGGTAGAGCAGAGATTCTCTGCCTTGTGTCACCCAAAAAGGACACATGGGAGGCGGTGTGCCTAGACCTAATGCTCTAACAAGTATACAGCTCCCAGGCTACTAGAGTCAGAGTGGAGAGAGGGTTGGCATTTCTTCCGTGTTACCCTCATCCAAACAATTATATGGTCTTTCTAATAAATTACAAATACCTGGAAATATTTCTAATTCCCCCAAATAAAAATTTAAAAGATCTCAAAGTTTGAACTGATTTGCATTTATTTATTCATTTAGTTAACCAAAGGCAATCTACTTTGTACTATATCTAGAATTTTGAATTCAGGATTCCCCGGTTTTCAAAGTATCCTGTTTGTTAGATAAGTTAAATTCTAATTAGTATATGTGCTGCCAAAGTGAGCACTGTTTGTTGGGGAATTCTAAGAGGATCTTTCACAATTCCATAAATTCACTTCGTTCAATCTCAGAGCAGCGTAACCACAACTGGCCATGCCCTCCTTTTTTTTTTCTTCATCTCTGGCCATGCCCCCCTTTAACACCCTTTTCTTCAAACACTCCCCATGTGTTCTGCCCACTCCCTGTAGCCTTGCAGGATCCTCCTCCACTTTACCACTCCAAATATCACATTATCCTGGGGCTGGCCCTAACATGCCTTCTTGTCTCTCTCTACACTTGCTCATTAAATAATCTCAACCTCTTTCAGAGCTTAATGACAACCATGACTTTCAACGTTTTACTTCCAGATTTGACTTTTCTGTTGAAATTTATAATTGTGGAATTGCCTTGTAGGCATTTTAAACTTGGAATGCTTGAAATTTAATTGTTGACGACCCATTCCCACCAGCTAAACCCACACACACTCCTGCCCCAGAATTCCTGCATCTCACCCAGTTGCTCAAGCCGAACTTCTGAGTCATCTTCATTCCTCCTTCCCCCCACCACAAACAATTCATCAGCAAATTCTATAATCTCTTAACATACCCCAAATCTACCTTCTTCTTGCCATCTCCACAACTGTAGCCAATAGCCAGCCTCCTTATGAACATTTTATTCTATTCTTGCCTCCCACCCCAATATCCATTATCCAGAAAGCAACTAGGCTGATTTTTTAAAAGCAAATTAGAACAAATGATACCTTCTGTGTAAAGTCTTATAATGCTTTTCCAGTACTTTGTCACGGGCTAAGATGCTCCCTAGCTGATCCTCTGCCTCTCTGTCTTCCCTTCCCACTGCCCTTCCCACCCAACTTCTGCTCCATGAACTTACCAGCTGGTTCTGACTTCAGGATGATTATGCCAGGATGATCAAAGCCTATTACTGTTTCCCTAGATCTTCACAAAGCTGACCCTTTCCTGTCATCTAAGTCTTAGCTTGAATGCCATCTGCTCATTAAGGCCTGCTATGACTACCCACTCTAAAGCAGGCTCTGTTGCTTATTTATCAGGGACTTTTATTACCTAATGGCTTCTTGTTTGTTTTGTATCTCTCTGCAACTAACAAACAGAAAGTTCTATCCATGAAACCAAGAACCTGTATTTAAGCATTGTATCCCTCAAATTGTGTCTGGAACACAGAAAATGCTCCATAAATATTTGCGGAATTACTGAATCTAGAGATACCTACCTTTTTATACATCTATAAAGA
The DNA here is from genome assembly GCF_023721935.1 of Panthera uncia. Lineage (NCBI taxonomy): Eukaryota > Metazoa > Chordata > Mammalia > Carnivora > Felidae > Panthera > Panthera uncia. Next base: position 19,375,874 of record NC_064818.1, on the reverse strand, counting down.
ATTCTAATTCCCTTTGCTATGGGATGCCCTTTGTTGACTTTTGGGAAGGGGCAGAGGGAAGGAAAGCTCCTGAGACCAAAGAATGGTGTTTTCAGTTAAAACTATCTTTAACATCATACTTCAACCAAAATGAATCCAATGTAGCAAGGGAAATAAGAACATGCTCAAAACTGGCAATTACCAGAACGTCAATGAGATCATTATTATAGTATTTATATGTATATTTAAAATTCTACATCTAAACTCTTTGAGTATTAAAAAAAAACCACTTATCTAAGATCTAAGCTGACTTAACGCACACAGCTATATCAGATCTGGCTAAACATGGTGATTTTAAAACCATTAAGTAAAACGTTCTCTTGTGATACCTACTAGTTCATGATCTACTCACTAATCCAAAGTGTCACAAAGCACAGCTCATCTCCATTCTTGGATTTGTAAGACTGAAAATAATCAGACAACTTCATTACTCTTAGTGGTGGAGAAATTAAAAATCATCTTTGATTCTCAAGGCATGTTTTTATTGGCTTTAGAGAACATGTAGCAGAGATGAGTGGCAAATAGAAAAGGAAAATCCCAGAGCTTTTGTAGATCTGTTGATGTTACAGAGATAATGCAGGTCAAAGCAGCCTTTTGTTCCACCTTTCATGTCTCAGTATATGACCAAGTGAATTGGGTCATATTTTTGAGTAGTGGAAAAAAAAATGCCTCAAGCTGCCTGCTTCTTATCTAAAGGAGCTCTTTGGAACAGGCTCATTTCTCAAAGCTGCCCTCAAACTGCAAACAACTGCTTAAGTCTAGCTTCTCAGAAATCTGAATAAGAAGCTCAGAGCATCAACTTCTTGCCTCAAGCAAGCTTCCTAGGGCAGGAAATTCCATGAGCCTTGATCCCTGGCCCATACCCATCAGAACCTACTGGCTAAACAAACATGCTTCTCCTCATAGATCAGCATTCTACTTGTCTATTTGGGTTTGTTTTGTTTTCTTTAGAATGTTAAAAAAAAGTGTTTCATGTCATCTTCTAATTTCAAAATATTAGTGCTATGTATAAGCAGAGAGGTGGTCAATCCTTCAATAAAGATTTTTAAGTTCTCTCTACTTTTCTTCTCTGTCCCACCCTGTCTCCATGTTCTAACCCAAAGAAGCAATCCTCACTGCTCAGTTTTTAATCCTTCTGAGCTATAGCAGAATAAAGGGAAAGGCATGCATGTGCAGATAGCAACTGCTGCATAATATCAGATCATGCTATCGTAAAGGACTCTCTCATCCCCTTTCAATGGATTTGGGATGAATGAAGAAAAGTTCGAGTCCTACACAACAGGGAAAATATAGAATGCTATTACCGAAGAAATCTTGGTTATATCTTTTCATCAGCATTGTTGAAGGGGCTATAAACAAAAACAGGTTATAAGGTGAAAGCCCATGCACTAATCTAGGTGTTCACACCCTCTCCCCCACCTTCCAGTGTGAATAGGTTGCTAGATATTAACTAGGAAGGTGGAACAGACTAGCCCAAGATAGCCAAAAGAAAAAGCTACAGGAGCCACTGTACTCAGCCACTGAGTCAGGATCCTGGCACATCCCTGCCCACAGAAGGTGGTCTATCCATCCTTTGACAAGTGCTAGAGCAGAAGAGTCTTTTAAGTTCTGAAATAATTTCTGCATTGTCCTCCTAGTGTTACATCTCTGTAAAGCAGTGTTTCCAGAAGGGTGTCTGCATCAGAATTGTACTAGACTTTTCCTGAAAATGTAGATTCTTGGTTTTTGCTCCCCATCTAATGAATGAGATCCTGGAGAAAGTATCTTCATTTTTATCAAGCTCTCTAAAGAGAATCTTATGTCTGTTAAAGTATGGCCACATGGTTCTAGATCATTTACTTATCACCTTTGCTATGTACCCTCTTGGGTTAAACCATTAGGAAGAGAAGTATAAAGGAAATTTTGTAAAATAAATTCAAGTCTTTTCTGTGACACCTACTGCCATGATCTCATGTAAAACACTTAACTGATCAGGGCCCTTCTTTCCTCACTGGGAGCTTGTAGGGACTGAATAAACTTGAGGATGAAAATGCACCTTATTAACTACAAATTATGTGATTTACGATAATTGTTACTAGCACATTATGTGTTCATATAATACTCCAAGGCATTCCTTTGGAAATAAAAAGCATATCTAGCTGGACATAATCTCAACTTTCAGCAGGTGGTTGGTCTTCTTCAGGGTAAAGTTCTCCAATTTGAAAGAATAGTACCTGTCAAATATTACTGAGAACTTACCACACACTGTGCTACATACTGGAGGGTTTCTTCCAGGTCATCTTCAAAATTAACTCAAATTAGAAAACAAGTACAGAGGAGAGAAGTCACTCATCAAAGCTGAACATCTTATTAGTGGTGGGTGTCACATCCCACAGCCCCTTCACTTGACAACTACATTATTAGAATGGTCATCATTTCAAACTAACAGAGTGTTGGTCTTTAAGCATACATCTGAATTAGCATTTCTTGAGTAAAATATTTTATCTCTGAAACTAGAGAAATACGATCAACCACTTAACACTTCACTCTGCCAAAGGCACGCGTAAGAATTGGCCATAGGTGTATCAACTGAAAGCCTAAGAATTAGCACAGCAGTTTTAAGGTCTCTACCAACAAAAGGAAATGTTAATTTTCTGTCAGAACTATAATGGCAGAGAGTGGAGTATGCCTTGTAGAACCTCGAAATTTTTCATAATGGTTCCTGTGTTCTAGTTGCTGACAGTAACTTCAATCTTTATATACAGCCTGCCAGGTTGCTACTAGATAGAAGTCTGACAATGAAATTCACATGAGACTGTTCTTTTTAGTATTTTCTTTTACACTAAAAAACAATGAAAAAATTGCATATTTCCTTTTGCCATTCTTCAACAGTCTAATTTATTACAAAGAAAATTGGTGCAGAAAAAAGGTCAATCTACAATGGCTAATGATTTTGAAACCCTTAACCAGTAATTGTTTTGCAGCCTACAGTGTTCTGGCTGAACACTGTGATTCTTGAATTAATCATTTTTATCCACGTTTGGGTTTGCATTCTATCCCCAGTATTGTGTATGCATGTGTGTACTCTAATTCCACCCTGGCTCACAAAAGGCTTACAGCCAAAATCTGATACTGTCAGATTGAAAAGGCCTTGCTTAGCAAGTCACGTGGAGCCTGGCTGAGAAGTATGGAATGCTGGATCCTTTCCCCATGTGGCAAGGATGCCAGCTTCCCAGTCTCACCCTGAGCAGTGCAGCCAACATCTGGGAAACATAAAATTTTGGAGCTCTTGTTTATGATACTTCCTGCTGTGTTCCTGGCACATCTGAACATGCTGAATATTTAACTCATATCTGAAAACTTATTTTTGTTGAATATTTGCTTTTTCCCCCTTTGGTGCCTGCTAGTGATACTCTTAAATAAAGGGATTCTTTATATATTTTTATGGAATAGTACATCTGTCCTTTGCTTAATCTCAGCCCTGCTCTATCATTTATGACACTTTCTCCCCCTAACAAAAACACATTTATCCAAATTTACATCTCTGTAACAGCTTATCAACAACTTTTAAAGAAGGTATATAAAGATAGTAACATACTACGTTGAATCAATTTGATAGCAACATGTTCACAGGAATAGAAATTAGAACAAATCACCATTAACGACTTCTCTTTATGTAAATAAAGAATGGTACCTCTCTTGTTTGCTGAAAGAACAGACAGGAAGAATGGGTAGGGCACAACTGTACAAACCTCAAAAGTGGTTGTCATTGTGGGCTTATAGGACACATGGTTGGCCCTTCTCAGCTCCTTTATAGTTTCAGCTGGCATGGATTTAGAAAACCCAAGGCCACTCCAGGTATTTGTGGGTGTTCTGACCTCCGTCACCACTGGTTTCTTTAACATAGCTTTGGGAAACAGAACATAAAACAAATGTTTGGTATTTTCAATGTTTTTCTTAAATAAAATATTGATGAATGTTGTTTCTTTGATAAAATGTAAAGAAATTATCACTGAAAATTATTTCTTAACATAAAATACCTTAAAACAGCTTCATAAAACACTCAATACCAAGTAAACTGAAAAATGCTACATTATTTCTTAATTGATCTCATGCTATTCTAAGCAACAAAATACATTCAACCTCAACAAAATGTGTACAACTTGAACCTAAACATTCTAAATTTCTTTTTATGAAGGTACAATTGCTCAATTCAACATGAATACTAGAAAGCCTTTTATGGCTCTACTAAAAACATATATATTATATATATATATTAATATTATTATATATAATTATATATTATGTTAATATATATTAATATAGATCATTAATATAGCACAAACCTTTAGTTGCTAATAGTTTCTTTTGTTCATAGTCAAATGCCTGAAAATAAAACAGAAAATATCTTTATTGCCAGTCTATCCAAATGTCATGCCAACACTCCATAATTACGAACAAAGGTTTTGACTATAGTCCATGAATCTGCCTGGGACACATGCTAAGCTTTGCACCACAATGTGAATCCAGTGCAAGTCTGATACATTTCAACATGTTTTCAAACTAATTAATTAGAATAAATTAACTACTTCTGACATGACAGTGATAGATTTAGAAATTTTCCTTCAAAAGAAAAAAATATCCTACTTACTGTATTTAATGCACTAGGGCCAATATATGCTAAAGTATAGTGAATAACCTAAAAGTATTAGAGCTAAGTTTCAAAACACGCATCTCCCAAATGCTTTCTGGTTATCTACTGGCCTCTTTGTTTCTGTACATCCTCTCCTCATTTAAGTAAAGGATGGCATGAAATGGGATGATGTTAAGACAACTTAAGAAATTATTTGGCCTAATTGGCATAGTCTTTGGTTTTGAAGTGGGATAAATGACTAATGTCTAGCTTTGATCTGTAATGACATTAAGCAATACAATAAAATTAAACCTAGTTACTTTTTATTGTACAGGACTAGGAGGTCATCATTCATTCTTTCCATTCATATTGAATAAATGAGTATTCAGTCAGTCATGTCTAGTAGGGACCAAGGCAGGGCATTTTGAAGAAATTAGTCCAGACATAGCTACATCTCAAATGCTACTTCAGTGTTCTCAGCTCTCCAATTTAGGGGATAGCTAAGACTTAAGAATGTCTCAAAGGCCTACCAGGAGGGCCAAGAACCAACTAGGGAGAGTTCTTTTGACCCTTCCTCCAGGAGGACTATACCATCATATATAGGGTGCCCATGTATGTTGCAGTCTGAAACAGGATACTTCTGAGAGTGAAATGTGCTACACATAAAAATTAGGCCAGAATTATAAAAGTCAATGGGCTCATCCAGACAAACCAGGATGTGTGATTAACTCCAAGAACATGACAGTAAATCAGGAGAGCCAGGTTTTTAGATAACACAGGTCGATAATGTTTTTGAAATCCTAGGTCTAAAATGGCCTTGGGGGGCGCCTGGATGGCGCAGTCGGTTAAGCGTCCGACTTCAGCCAGGTCACGATCTCGCGGTCCGTGAGTTCGAGCCCCGCGTCAGGCTCTGGGCTGATGGCTCGGAGCCTGGAGCCTGTTTCCGATTCTGTGTCTCCCTCTCTCTCTGCCCCTCCCCCGTTCATGCTCTGTCTCTCTCTGTCCCAAAAATAAATAAAAATAAAAATAAAAAAAAAATAAATAAATAAAATAAAATAAAATGGCCTTGGGAATTAAAATCAACTTGTAATGATTAATGTCTATCGGTAAGATGTGGGGAGATCTTAAATTCACTTGTTCAGTAAATATTTATTGAGTGTCTTCTGGTTAAAGAGACTGTGCTGCTCTTTGTGGAAGAATATAACAATGCATCAAAAATTGTCTAGACCCTCAAAACGTATAATCTTAGTGGGGATGGGTAAAAGAAACAACTAAAATTAGGAAGTGAGAAAAGTGTGAAGAGAGAGCTGGAGATACAGCATTCCAAGAACGGTCAGGAGACAGAGATCATTTTTAGCTGCAGGAATCATCAGTTAAGTCTTCAATCTCTCCCTCTGTCAATGCTTGGTGACTATTATCATTCAGTTCTTAGTGACTTTAAAAGTTAGCTCTTCATTAATGACATAAATAAATCTATTTAAGTTGAAACTCTATCACCAAGAACATTCTTATCCATCCCAAAAGAAAGGAACATGAAAATGATTCACTGTAGATGTAAACCTGACAGAAAAGAAGCACCAGATGGACAAAAATTAGAAAAAGGGATAATATAGGGGATTAGAAATTGCTTATATAAGAAAATTTTAATTTGTGAACTAAAATAAATCCACCAGAGAAAATGTAAATGTTTTATAAAAACATTTATCTAAAAACTCATAAAAATGTTCAAATGTGAAGGATTAAAAAAACAAACAGGCCTGAACTGTAGCTTTCACTAACATCATAAAAGTATAATTTAGTTCCATGAGTTAATTTCTTTGACATACCTGTGATAGCTTGTTTTTAGGATTCTGTGAAAAGTTATGCCCTTCTTTGGGAGGTTCGGGGAGGGTTGTGGATAACACATCTTTTACTATGAAGTAGGAAAGTCTACCTAGCAATTCTGATACTGAAATAGGATGTTTATACGAATCTCTGAAAGCACAAAGTACAAAATCTTTACCTTTCATATTGTAGTTTACACGGAAATCAAATTTTCAAATTTCATGATCAATAGTCCACTCTGAATAACTAGCCTAATACTTTAAAAATGGATAGAAAGAATATCCCTGCTTAGGAAATAATCATAGAATTCTCTCAACTAACATAGTCATCAATAATATTTAGCATTTACTTTCAAAAACCTAAAGCTTCAGATTAGTTATTTTTATAACTATCTAAATGACACTAAATTTATCATCTCCATTAAATAGATAGAAGAATATTATATTTACCCAAGACTAAGTCATGAGGCAGTAATACTTAAAAATAACAGCTTTCACATGTATGTAAACTTTTTTAAGTGGCCGATAAGTGATGTCATTTGTGTAAGATACAGTGATGTAAAACATTTTATGTCAATTTTAATATTGTATTTTAAAGAATTCTTCTTGGTTAAGCTAACTCCTGCTTTTCATTTTTAACATTTATGGCATACCAATTCTTAACTACTGTGTATACATTTAAATTTAATTTTGACTACAATGCAGAAGGAACCCCTAATTCTGCTCTACTGTTAACCATTCACTGAATTTCCCATTCCCTAACCCAACCTCCTACATTTGGAAGACTCTCTCATTTTTTACCATTACCTGCATGTTGACATATGATGGCCTTGGGGCCAGGCAAGTCCTTTCAGAGTTCTGCTGGGCAGCTGCAGCCCTCTCAGCAGCACGCTCACTTCCAGGAGCCTTTTTGTCAGCCAAAGGGCTTTCTGCAGCACTTAGTTCAGGATCTGAGAGCAGTCTGTCAGTACTGCTGTGAAACAGTTTGGAATTTAACACTCCATATTTATATACAAATGTACTGAACAACCCCTATGTGCCACATTTACTATACATCTATACCACTGTCAGCTATTTATATGTATTATTTCATTTAGTCCTCACAATCCCTCTCTGAGGTAAGTAGTAGACAGATAAGGGAAGTACCTTACCCAAGGTCATACCTCTGATAAATGGTAAAGCTGAAATTTGAACCCAAGCATATGACTCTAGAGCTGCAGTTGAAATGATTTCATGATACACTTTGATAAACATTGTATGTATGACATATTCTATATGGTACATATGGAATAGACACACAGACAAGATTTCTAATTTGCACATATCAAGAAGATAGCAATGAGTCATGCATGCGCAGTCTACAAAGAGTCAATCTGAAGGCATGTAGATGATCCAATTTGTGTATGTGAAATGCATATGATATTGCTAACAAATCTAATAAGATACAGATAGCAGATAAATAAGTATTTCCAACACCTGTTCAGGGTGCATGGATGAACATAACGGCTCCGTAAAATAGGAAAAATGATCTGAATTACAAGATTGGTAATGCCCTATACAAATGCACCTCAAGTTCAAATCTAATTCCAGGTTAAGCTTAAGTAAAGGAGAAATAAGAAACAGTATTATTAGTCAAAGAGCTGATCTGTTCATTCATTCTTTCTTTTATCACTCACTATTATATCATGCCAGGGGATTCAGAAGAATTCATAACAGGCTATTGGAACAGAAAAGGAGGAGCAATGAACTCTGTTTGCTGACAAAAGTTCACAAAGGCTTCACACAGGACGTCAGAACTGGAATTTAAAGGGCATCTGCAGGTTTACCAGCATGAAGGACAGGAGAAAAGCACAAGCAAAGGAAAGGAAGGAGGTAATGTGGACAGCTGGTGCATTTAAAGCCAGAGTGTAATAAGATGAGACTTGTGTGTTCAAAAAACTGCTGGAAGGAAATAAAGGACTGACTGAGCTGCTGAGAGGGTGGAGGCAGGGAGACTGTTCTGGAGGTTGCAGCTTAATTCAAATGAGAGGTAAGTTCAGAACATACTTAATGATGAAAGGAAAAGGCATTCCCTTCAAATGCTTCAATACAGGGAAAAAAGCAAATTTACCTCTCTAACCTATGCTGAATAATGTTCACTGTGGCTCTTAGTACCATGTGAAGAAAAACACAGATAAAGCAGATTTGGACAAAATGGGAACAACAGTAATTAACTGACAAAAGGGTTTATAAAAGCAAAAAAAAAATTTGGTAAGAAAAAGAGGAAATAAAAATATAAAGGCTATATTTAAGATATTCTCCTCTGTAAGGATATACAAGAAAACTAGTAAGACAGTAGAGGAAATTGGGTGGATGGAGATGGATGGGAGCAAAACCTTTAAACACAGAAGCTTTCCACTGTATTTTTGAAGTATGAATAGATTGTCTATTTGAAGAAAATAAAGTAAATGGGAAAAGAAAATAGAGTAAGGATAACACGTCTGTAACTGTGCTATGGTAAGGAGAGTTACAGTTAATACATTGTACTCACTGTGGTTTATAATAAATAAAATCATGAAACTGTCAAATATTTATTATCAAAATTAGCAATTAACTACCTTGAAATAAGGAAGCCAGAGTTTAAGTTAAAGACTCAAAGCAAAATAGAAAATTCACAGCAGGAAAAGTTCTAACAGAAAAATCAGACAGTAAATATTGCCCTGCTAAAGTTTCAGAACAATAGGGATGGGTTTAGAAGACCCAGATATAAACCTAGCCAGTTATAGAGAAGACATGAGTGAAAATTACCAGATGCTATTCCTTAATACAATTTTTAAAAGGAAAAAGAAAAGTATAAAGAAAAATAAAAAACACTCTTGAAGAAGATCAAATCCACTTGATTAAAACAAACTCAGCCCATTACATTTTATTTCAAAGGATCAAGGGATTTTAAAGATTAAAATACATACTGTAAGTGTGAGTTTTTCGTGCCCTGTAATAGTTCTACTGTCTGCCTTTTGGCACAGGAAACTTTGGAGGGACCCATCATCTGTTTCAGGTCACCTGCATTCCCAGAATGGGAAGGACTTCGAGGCATGCCTACTTCAACAAAAGCATCGTTACAACCTGCAGAAGGGATAAAGTGAAAGTGTCAGCTTATCGTCAACGACCACTTATGACAGAAACAAATCAGAACCCAACTCTAGGAAGACCCAGGCATACCAGCTTTCAACTGCAAAGAAGGCAGCTTAAATTCAAGCTGTCTCAAATTTCACCCAAGATGAAATATGAAGAGAGACCCTCATAATTTTTAAAAGATTATTAGGGGTGAAAGGGTTATAAAAAAAAAGAAATAATTCTACTTGGAAAAAAATCATGTGTGTACATTTAGTAAATTGACGCCTTCCTCTTACATAATTACACTTCAATTTAGGAAGTTCCAATGTAATGGGAAGTGATTTCTTTCTGTGGGAAGTGTTTTTCAGTTTATCTTTTCCATGTTCTTTGGAATTTTATTCAAGATGTCTTTCTGCATCCTTGAGGCAAGATGAGTCATAACTGGTTAGCAAAACCAACTTGAAATCACTGCAGAGACTTTTTACAACCCCCTTTATCCAAGTAACAGACCAGGCTGAAGTTCAGAAGGGAAGATACCTTCTGCAGGGTTTGATTTGGGAGATGCCTGCTCAGGTCCAGTTGTTTGTCTAGATGGATCACTGTGATTCCCACTCAGTACTTTTTCTCCAAGTGATGAGGTGGATATTGCACCATATTTTATATTTGGAGACTAAAATAATAATAGAAAATAACATACAGATATGGTCACAATTCTAAAATTCATTGCAGGTGAAAGTGTAAACATATTACCAGTGGCTTATCTCTTAGAAACAGCATAGATCACACTACTCTAGCAAAGGACATTACCTGTGCATGTCCATTTAAAGAAGCAGAGATTTTTTTTCCTTCTGTCTGCATACTGTTGATATGGACATCAACAGGAGTCAAGCCAGGAGGGGGAGATGGAGCTGTGTGCCCATAGGTGGGCACTCCAGACAACAAAATATTGGTTAATGTGGCTTGGGCAGTAGATGGAATCATAAGATGTGGTATAGCAGAAAAACCTGTAACAACATTTCATGAAGACAGATATTAGACCGGAAAAAACTCAGATTCAACAAACATTACTTTATTATTTTCAGAAAAACAAAAATACCCCTCATTTTTTTGCTATAAATTCAGAAGAGAATTCAATTTTGATACCTCCTCTGTAAAAAGGTTTAACATTACTATAAAAACACAAAATAATGTTAAAATGGAACAAGACTTTAGAGAAAATTTAATCTAAGCTCTTCATAGTACTGATGAGGAAACAAGCTAGATTTAGCATGTCCATATGACTACCAAGCACATCTGTCCGAATGGAACCTACATTTGTTAATTACCAGGTCAGTGACCTTCTGGTGTCTTTGCCACTGCTTCCTGCTCATCGCACTCTTCTTCCTGATCTGCTTGTCAGGTCTGAAGACTGTATTTCACTTTTATGAAAAACCCACTGCTTGTCATGCTTCATTTTAACTAATTTACACATTGGGGAATTTGTGTTTACCTGCAGTATGCTTTGAACCATAATTTTTCTCTAAGGAAACAGAGCCATTAGTGAATTTTACTTAAAAACTGATACCTAAGAATGCATGCCTTTGACTGTATTTGAATTATACTCACCTGTGGCACTTGAAGTGTTAGCAAGTGGCGGTGCCCATAATGTGGGACTCGGGGTGCCAGAACTTGGACTTTGCAAAGGACTGACTGAGCTATTAAGAGCGTTCAAGAGTGAGTTTGGGGTTGTTGATGTGTTTAGAGATAAGGTGGTAGGCCCCAAAAGACCTGCAATAAATGAATGTAAAGTCAATATGCAAAAATTCAAGATTTGAAAATACAGATGGCACCAATATTGCCAGTTGGAATGCACAGATATAATCTGATATTTTCTAAATACAAAGAACAGGTTACCTTCTTTCAAACATCCACGTGAAATATTGCATGATACAACTCCGACACAGAACTCAGACTATCCACAAACATATGCTGGTCAGAAAATGGGAGATAGGTGTGTGCAAACCAGGGAAACGATCAGGGTCCCTGAGCACTGCCAGCTGCTCTGCATTCATCTCAACTAGCCAGGATGAACCAAATTCTGTTCAAGTGGAAGCTCATTTTTATTTCTCTGCATAACTCACTGTTTTCGGTTTCCAAACTAACTCTTTTCAAACCACCTGCAATTAGCAGAGAACAGGGGAATGTTCTCCTGCAGCAGAATAACTTCATTTGGCCCATTTGTGGATAGGCCGAGCCACTTGGAACAGTTTTCATTCATGTGTCAAAACAACCTCTCTGGTACTCCATCTCAATGTGTATGAAACTTTCCTCAGAAACGATTTTTTGTTTCTTGCTTGTTTAAAGGATTTAATGTTTGATTTAAGTAATGAAAATTTCCCTTCAGGCATTTAAAATATATTCTAAAGTAAAATATGAAATTGTATATAATTTTCCAGGAATATTTAAAGTATTAAGTATTACAGGATAGGTACAGACATGAAAACATTTAAAAACCTGAGTAACTGAATCTTTGCTCACTTTTTTCTCTCTAGTGTAGGAACAACTTGGTTCCGGCTAAATTCTCTCACCTGCCACTTCCTGATTCATATGCATATGTTATTATGACTGTCCAGGTCTCCAGTGGAACGGACAACTTTGGGAGATTAGAGGCCAAAGGAAAAAGAGTCTGTCTTTACTGTAATGATGCCTAGACAGGGGTACTTGGAATCTTAATTATATTATAACCATATTATAATTTTAAAAGCATGAAATAACCATTAGGAAAAAAGTTTACAGAATGCTGAGAGTATTTTTTCTGTCTCAGATCAACACTGAGTGAGGCAGAATGATTTTCTAGGGTTATTACATTCACTTTTTATATTAAGGCTACTGAAAAATGTGCAAGAAAGTAGTGAACTAGCATAACTGCAACATGGCAATGAACTTTAGCCTGTCAGATGGAAATCCATAAATGAGGCAGTACATATCGTCACAACCATGAAACGCCTCACCTCACTTTCGCAAAGAACTAAGGCACTGAGGGGTGATGCTCTTTCATCTTCTATTTTTCTTTTTCATCTTCTTCACCTTAGATATAAATACAAGTCCATTTGCCCCTCTTGGTGGCCGCAGGCTAGATTTCCTTTGCATCTGGGTGAGGCAGTTCTGACCTCTGTGACTGGGGGTTCTGCTCACTTTCACTTCCCCCTCTCCCTACCCCTCATACAGATCTGCAATTACTTTTTGAAAAGCACACTGGATAATCTTTACCTCTAGGGATGGATGGCAATATTGCAAATGCAAGAGAGAACAAACACATAAATTATAGTTAGCCTGCTCACTTCACTCTCAATGGCATTCTTAATTTAAAAGAACAAACACAGCCACTGAAAATAAAACAGACCTCGATTATTTATGCCGAAATAAAAAGAATCTGAGTAACAAAAATCTATATTCTAACAAAAAAACCCAAAATGGATTGATGTGAGTTTTGTTGCTTTTTCACTTGATCTTAGAGCCTGATGAGAGAAAAAGCCTTTAAAATGTAGCCCCAAAAGGTAGAAAGAAAGGGAACTGGCTAAGCAATCCCCCAGTGACTGAGAAGCGCTATAATAATAAATTTTATACCTAGTCCAGTGAGTCCAAGGCCTGCTGAAGCTAAGATGTCCAGGCTGGGACATGCCAGGCCGGCAGGGCACGATGCTGGGGATGGACTGGTTGCTATGGTAACCCCACTGCTTTCAAGTCCGAGGAGACATTTCCTTGCTTCATACATATTTAAGGCATTTCGCTCAACACTTTTCACAATCACAGACTATGAAAACACATAATGGGAAAGAAAAAGGTGATATGCAAGTAGTCTACAATGTATTGGGAGGTGGGTGAGAAACGAATATGGTAAAAAGGATTCCAGTCAGGGAATCAATGCTGTTTTAAAATCAATTAAAAATTCTAACTGCTTATTTCTTATGTTTATTCCTTTTGGTAAAACCATAAAATGTTAGTGACATTTTATTGGGTATGTCCTGTGTGCCAGGCACTGTGATTGAAACTGCACATACATCTTAATGCCTGGCAGACACCTTCTGGGTGGGAATGAATATTCATATTTAGTGAGGATAAGGGACCTATCCACAGGCACAGCCTAGCTGGAGGGGCAGCGAGAAGACTGGACCTCAGGTCGTTCGCATCTACAGCCCATTCTCTTTTTGTCCACTTGCCTTTTTTTACATTAAGGCTTTCTGCCCTTTATCTCATCTTTACAAAACAAATCAAACTAGTCACTACATACAGACTGCATAATAACAGTCACTTACATTTGACATTTATAGCCTACTAGTTAACTAATAGACTTTAAGGTACCACTATTCCTCACTGATGACATATCTATGGCAAAGCTTATGGTAAAATAAATTTCTAAACAATATATTTTTTCTCAATGGACTCATCTAGAAAATTGGAACTGTGAACTCAAGAGGGAGAGCCTAAATGGGCAATAAAGAAAATTTGTGACTGAGAAAGCAGTTAATGCAGTAGTCAGCTTCAGGGCCAGCTAGGAAGAATTAAATAGCCCTGGGATGCTACAAGGCTTTAGAATTCTCACAATCTATTTTCCCCTGATCTGTGCTCATTTCTTACTAAGCTCCAGGAGTTTCTCGTGTGTTTGACCCTCTTTATATGCACAAAATCTCTTCTGTCTTTAGCTTTTAGTCCTGGTATCTACAGTGACTTCAGTCAACTCAAATTAGTCAAGCATGAAGCTTCAAGATACATAAAATTAATGTCCTGTTCTCTAACTCTAAACTCATTATATTAGGCTCACTTAGAATCGGTCCTATCTTTTCCTTTAAAGTTTACTTTTGAAGAAGGCATGATTGTTTCTCTTTAGACACTGAACGCCATGTTATTTTACATATATACAAAATTGTCCATGATACATATTATACATACACCATGATACACATAACAAGATTAACAAAAATTAAAAAATGGAAAGCATAACTGTTACGTGTTTTAACTACTAGAATAAAAATTTTCATAAATGATTTCATTAGTACATGTTAAAAGAAGCAACCTGCTTCTTGTCTTCTGACATCTGGTACAAAGGTCTCTTCAGGGTGTATAACTAGGCATAAATACTGGGGGGTCGAGGCTATCAATATTTTCAGTGTGATCTGACAGTCGCTATTGTTCCTCAAAGTGGCTGTGCCAATTTACCAAACATTAATGTAGGAACATTCCTCTTCCCTCACATTCTCACTAGCATTTAACATCATCAGGTTTATCCTATTAAATTTTGACTATACATGTAATTATTGAAATTCTGCAAGATCTTAGAGGAGAAGTTCCAAGAAGGCTGAACTGGGAATACTTCGTTATTTACTTTTGATCGTTATTATCACTTTATTTTCTTAAAAAGAATGGGCACCTATTCTTTCTTTCTTTATTTTTTTAATATATGACATTTATTGTCAAATTGGTTTCCATACAACACCCAGTGCTCATCCCAAAAGGTGCCCTCCTCAATACCCATCACCCACCCTCCCCTCCCTCCCACCCCCCATCAACCCTCAGTTTGTTATCAGTTTTTAAGAGTCTCTTATGCTTTGGCTCTCTCCCACTCTAACCTCTTTTTTTTTTTTTTCCCTTCCCCTCCCCCATGGGTTTCTGTTAAGTTTCTCAGGATCCACATAAGAGTGAAACCATATGGTATCTGTCTTTCTCTGTATGGCTTATTTCACTTAGCATCACACTCTCCAGTTCCATCCACGTTGCTACAAAAGGCCATATTTCATTCTTTCTCATTGGGCACCTATTCTTTAAATCTCCAGGTCCAGCAGAGTGGCTCACAGAGTACGTAAGCTAAATATTTTTGAATTGCACTGGATATGTACACATACACATGCACACTTAACACAATGTTTAGCCTTAACTCTCTGATAACTTAACAAAGCTGAAAGTTACCAGACTGCAAATTAATAAAAACATATTTTCTCTTCTCATATATTTGTAAAAAATAATGGTCATTCAATATGGACTCCAAAACCAACCCATATTTAAATAAAATGATGATCAATAATGAATGGTACAAATTTATGTATTTAAATAACTAAGTATAATATATAATGATATATATATTATATGGAATATTTAATTCCGTGTATATGCAAATAACATTTATATGAAAACAGAACTAGCTGGAACGTGGTGCTCTGGGTCTGGACTCTGAACCCACCTTGCTTGGCTGTTTCGGCTTTGGTTTAATGCTGATGAAGACATCAAGCTGTTCCATCAGCTGGGCAGTGAACTGTGGGTCCACTTCAATTTCTTCCTTCATATCAAACATCAACACAAGAGGAAGACAACCCTAAGAAATGTCACAAAAGAGAGTGTCAGAGGTAAAAACATTACTCATTTAAACATCTGATAACTTAACGTGCCTACAAATAATGCAATATTCTATGGGCTTAAAGAATAAACCCAAGTATTAAAGCTAAATTACATACTTTAACAAAGCTTAGAAAACTGGTGTGGAAATAATACTGAGGGCACAAACTATTTTTTAAAAGACAACATTGTACATGTCTGAAGTTTTCTGTTATTGGCTCTGAATTTTTTTACTCACTTTCCACCTTGGAAAACTCTTCCATTCTCTGACTTCAGTTTTGTTACAGATGCCAGAAATTAGATTCTCATCTACATCAAGAGTATGAATCTTGTGCTTTTGCTCAAAGACTTACAGTAGTGATTTTTTATCGCCTTCTGAATGAAATCTAAACATGTATCAGTAGAGATGTCCACAATCTGGCCCTTTGCTTGTGCAATCACAGGTCTGTATGTCTATACACCTGTCCCTTCCCCAGGTTAGACCGGCCTCTTGACCACTGTTCAAACAGATACTGTACTTTGGTCTCAACTCACCAAAAGGCTTCTTCACCAACCAAAGTCCTACCTCTCTTCTGCTGCAGCTCCAACCTTATCTCCTTCTTGAGGTAAACTGCTACTACTGTTCCTTCTTTTAGGCTTCTCACTTTTTAGCACTGCACAGGTTAGCACTTGTTTCTTTCTCTGATGCTTTCTTCCTGGCCCCGAATCTACTACGTTTAGGAACCACATCCCATACTTTTACTGAGTCACAGGATGCTCAGTACTAGCCTGCCCAGTACTAGCTGGGTTCTGTATATAAGTATCAGGAGAAATAACAGCCAAATACACTGGAATTAAAGTGAAATTACTGTGCTTCATTTTCCTTGTGGATAAAAGTGATTTTTGGATTTAAAATATAGATTAAAAGCCTTTTAATTTACTCCTCTCTTCCTCACTTCTTTCAATATTGTACAATAATATATCTCATTGCACACTTGTATTTTTGGCAGGTTCGGTCAAAGCATGAATATGAACTCCTAACTGCATAGAATGACTGAAAAAGTTCACTAAAAATAATACTTCAAGAACTTAAAAATCAGAAAAAAAGAAAATTATGAAAAGTAATCATAATAATCTTTGGATACAAATATGCTACCTAACTAGTGATATTTTAAAAGTAGTCTGGTAAACTAAGCTTGGCTAAAAAAAATCATTCACAACAAAATAATTATGTATGCTTAATGATTGTAACAAGTTCTTATCTGTCAGAGGAATGGAATCAACAATAAAAATTTGGATTTTCTGAAAGTTTCTCAAAAACAAATTCTGTGAGTTAACAATATCAAAGATCACATCCGAAGGTTACTGATTCAAATGTCATTACAGATCAAGTTCTTGAACAGAATAAAATGGTGTTTTTAATAAGAATATTTATGAGTCCACATTGTGTCAATCCACTTTGTTACTATGTATCAACCTACACACTGTGTTTTTAAATGAATATAGGAAGGACAGAAACAGCAAATTTTAAATCGGAACCAGTATCAAATTATATAATTGCTATTTTCTTCAATGTGTTAAGACTCAAATTCAAGGTTTAAATTCCATTTTTTAAATTGTATCAGAGATTTTTGAAATTTTCAAATGTTTCAGGCCACTAAAATTTATGTCTTTGAGGGTAAAAAGTTATTTTTACTTTTCTGTTTAAACAGACTTTTTTTGTCAAATGCAAACTAATACTACATGTCAGATGAAAATAATCACCTCCTACAAAATACAGCCCATTATTTCACTGTATCCTCTTTTGTGTTTAAAGTTAAAAAAAAATACAGCAAATAAATTACTCACTTATGCAATGAAATTAAGCTTGTGAGGTACTACATACTTTACTCTTATTTTATTTCCTTTTACCAAGAAACTTCCTTATCTGACAGGCTTCCAAATGTTTTCATAAATACCAGTAGTATGGTATGTGCGCCAACATATACTGTACTCAAAGAAGTAAACGAAGTAAAATAAAATAGTAACACTAATATCAATAAACCTACCATGAGATATTGCCTTGCAAGACAGACAGACTCAATGGTGCCCTGGAGGTAGACGGTGGATTTCTTTTGTGGGTTACTGGGGTCAGGAAAGTGGATCTGAGCACCTGTTCTTTGCATGATATGTTTGATGTTGCTTCCATTTCGACCCATCATAAAGAGATGATGTTGAGCTGCAATATCTAGTTGTGTGCTCACAGGAATAGCTGATGCCAAGCTCCCAGCGAGATGTTCCAACAGCATGGCGGTTCCTTCCTAGGAGAAAAGGGTGGGAAATAATCCTATAAAATGTCCATATACAAGGAAAGATTCTAGTGTACTTCTAATTGCTACAGAGAAATTCAAAGAATTCTATAACCCATAATGCAATACAAGGAAAAATTCTAGAAAACGGATTAGTCTAAAATCCTCTGAAAATAAAATTGCATAATTTGTACACTTACAATGTTCATAATTATCTCAATTACTTACCTTCACAGCGCTGGTGTTATTCTGAGACCCTCGTACTATCACAGTAGCACCATACATTCGGGAACGCTGTTTAAATGACACTGAAATGTTGTATGTTTGTGATATGTGCTGAATCGAGGGGGAGTTAGGATCAGGAACTGGCTGAAGAATCCCAGCGATTGGTAACTCAAACATCAGCACCAAAGGAAGCAGCTCCTAAATGAAAGTATTAGAGCCCGAGGCAGACAGTTGAGTGACTGCATGCTTAGAGATATGCATAACTTGTTCTTTTTTTTCTGAGGATGGAATTCTAAAACATAAATTGCTTTTATTACAGATATAAGCTTGAGCAAACTAGGTAGTTTCTCGAATAAAAAGAGTCTGTGAAACCAAAGAGTTTGTAACCTAAACTGCCTGTGGTATTCTTCCTCGGGCCTCTTTCTGACCATCTCAAAATCATCAGAGAAACGGAGTCAGGTACAAAATGGAACATCACTAAGAAACATCTTCAACACATTAAAACAACTTCTGTCACTATTTCCTACCTATTGAACATATGATTTGGTTATAAATTGATACACTAAGATATTTTTATTGCCTTATGATGCAAACACTGCTGATACTGATTTACAGTATTAAAGTAATAAATAGTTACCCGAATTCTAACTCGGGCAGATTCTACTCCTGCTGGTTGTCCTGCTATAGATACCTGCAAAAATAAGAAAATACAGATTTATTTTGAGCCCACATCTGCATTTCCAGCTATCTACACCCTTGCCACTCAAAGTGTCATCCAGGAAAAACAGCACTGCCATTATCTAGGAGCTTGTTAAAAATGAAGGGTCTCAAGCACCAACCCAGACCTGCTTAATCACAATTTGCATTTTAACAAGCTCCTCAGCTGATTTGTGTCAACTGATTTACATCAACCCCCAGACTTATGTAAGCCTCACAGTCCCCATAATGCCATCCTGCTCCCCTTCTCATTTCTCATTTACTGCATTTTCTACCTTTTGTTTAAACTCTGCATACTGTATATCAACTCTGTACAATATATCAATATACAATGATATTGCTGCAGTAGGTACTCAAAATATTGAACCACTTCATGCTAATTGGTTAAAAAAAACTATTGCTTCAACACCACCTCCAGCTCTCTCCTGGGATCCCCTGAACTTTCCCACAATCCATCAAGTAAAAAATTAATCTTGGGGGCGCCTGGGTGACTCAGTCAGTTAAGCGTTCAACTTCAGCTCAGGTCATATCTCACTATCTCATGGCTCATGAGTTCAAGCCCCACATCAGGCTTTGTGCTGACAGCTGAGAGCCCGGAACCTGCTTCGGAATCTGTGTCTCCCTCTCTCTCTGCCCTCCTCCGTTTGCACTCTCTCTCTCTCAAAAATAAACATTAAAAAAAATTAAAAAAAAAAAAACAAAAAAAGAATTAATCTTGGCATGAGAGTAAGGGTGTAGGGCTCCAGGACACTGCTAATGGACCATGCCCCGTGCCATACCAATTGTCAAATGTTTTGAATACTGCCCTTGCTTTCTATCTATCTTCCTTATGTGTGTGTCACCATCACCATTAGTCCTCATAGAGAAAAGACTACCCTATTCATCTTTGAGGCTGACAGTTTCTAGTATTGTGATTAGAGAGAAAACTTCCAAATAACACAAATAATACTATCTGTTCTTCAAGTACTGAAAGTGCTTTGTATGGATAGGTAAGTTTCATTTGTTTTCAAATACAAGAACTAGAAAAAACGTGTATAAACTAAAGAGAAACATAATTCCACCAACGTGAGGAAGTTGGGCACTCGTGCGTGGCCTCTGAGCAGGTGATCTGGTGTACCCTGGAGAACCACGGGTATGATGCTACCAACAGAATCCCCACACTGAACAGGTTCTTGGACCAGGCAAGGCTGTAGGTCCTTTCCTAATGTAATGCTCCCTGGGCCTTTCCTTAGGGACTTCGTTTTATATTGCTATCACATTTATGTTGCTCCCCTCTCTTCTACCAACCAGTTAGAGATAAGCACTTTATGGCCTACCTATAATTCATCTCTTTAAAAAAGTAGAGCACCTTCAACCTCCTGGGAAAGAGTCATACATTCTTATTTATTTTTATTTTTTGGTATAGTTGACACACAATGTTACATTAGTTTCAGGTGTACAACATCAGTGATTTGACAAGCTTATACATTATGCTATGCTCACCATAGCTACCATCTACCATCATATGTTGCTATTACAACACCACTGGCTATATTCTCTATGCTGTGCCTTTTATTTCCATGACTTACTCATTCCATAACTGGAAGCCTGTAACTCCCACTCCCCTTCACCCATTTTGCCCAATCCCCCCTCTCCTCTAGGAAGCATCAGTTTGTTCTCTGCATTTAAAGGTCTGATTCTGGTGTTTGCTTATTCATTCATTTCTGTATAGTCACATATTAGTAAAATCAATATGGTATCTCCATGATTATTTTTTTGCTTTCATCTCCCAAAAAAGATATGCATATGGAAAATCAAAGCTTTAATCTGTCCCATAACAGTTCATGTGAAAAGACAAAGCACCTGGTTGCTTTTTTCTGCTTGATTATTCCTGTTGGAATCTGGAAAGTGGATGTGGCATCCTGTTTCTTCCATCACTTTTTTAATATTGTTGCCACCTTTGCCGATTACATGAGAATGTTCTGTATGTGAAACATCCATCTTCAAAGTGACTCGATTGCTCTACATGGAAATAATGTATTATTTCTTGATGCATGCAAAAGGAAGGAACAACTCCTTAAAACACGTTTTATCCAAGGGGACAGTACTAAAAACAAGTGACCTGGTGAGAAATCTTACAAATTTTTTGGAATCATATTAATCTATAAATGTGCAATTTCTATCATTTCTCTTTGGCTATACAAGATATTTATTTGGAAAATATCATTTAAATAAAGTCAGGCAGAGTTACAAATAAATTACTCATCTCATTTTTATCTTTAACAGACATTATTCATGAAACATTTAATTCAAATAACTAAAAACAGATGAAAACAACTGCAAGACTGAATATATGTATGTTAGTAGGACTGTTGAACTGTGACAGAAAACAATAAAAATAAAACTCAAAACTAAAAAGGTATTTGTAAGCATTGTTTTCACAACCAGTCCATTACTATAGGCCAAACTACAGAGCAGATCTACTATTCTTGCTGGTAGGAAGAAGAGTGAGGAAAGGAAAACAAAGCACAGCTCTCTAGCAGTAACAAGGCTTACATAAACCAGTACAAAGTGTAAGATTAGTTATAATAAAGCAAAATGTAAAATTCTAAGACATAATGAATAACTGTGGTCATGTTAGAATCTATGTATTTAATTTTGGGAAATTCAGTATTGTACAATTATAAACACATGAAATATTTCCTCATTTATAAGACTAATATCGAAATTCTTCAGTCCTTCAGTTTTTAAAGTAAAATTAAAAAGTCAAAATAAGACATTAAAAATATCAATAGTTTTTACATCTTAATTCTTAAATTTTAAACATATCCATTAAATACTTTGGTCTTTAAACTTTGTTCTTCTTTTAGTTTAACATTTTAAATACAGGGAACATACATTATTTTTTGGGAAAAAATTAGAATATTTAATAATTAGAAGGTGAATAATTCCAAAAATTAAAAGAACAAGAAAAGAAAAAAAAAAAAAAAAAGGAAGACATCAGAAACTATTTCAATGGAATATCAGGTCGCAAAACACAGTGGTTAAGAACCAGACAGCCTGGATTTAAATCCCACTTCTCCATTTATTAGCTACAGATTCTGGGAAAATTCCCTAATATCTCTGTGCTGAGTTAGTTATAAGCATTAAACAAATTAGTATTTGTAAAATGCTCAGCAAAGTGCCTGAGATATACTAAGTGATTTAGAAATATTTAATAGAATAAATTCTCACAAGGGAGTGTATATTTTTACACATCTAAATTTCCCTATTACCTCTCTATACCTATACATGCAGAGAGAAAGAACTTACAAAAGAAACTGCCAGGTTTCATGCCATCACGCACAATTATATAGAAGATCATTCTGGCATCATAAAGGCAATATGCTAATTCTTCTAAACTTCATTATTTGCCCCACACTAATCAGGGTCAGTGTTGATTTCTGAAAACATCACTCAATTACCCAGCATGACAGAACCCATTCAAATTTTAAACAGAATTTTACATCCATTGTAGAAACACACATGCTTATTTTAAAACCCACCATTACTTTCTCCTGGTTTTTCTTCTCCAAATGGTTCTTTTCATAACAGCATGAAGTAGCCCTTGCAGAGACAAGGTTCTGACATCTGAGTGTCCTTAACATTCACTTACTTTTGTGTCTAAGACAGACATGATCATTTCCTTGGCCTCCTTAACATCTTCTTTCTTTCCAGAAACCTTAATATGGGGATCTATAAGAAATCAAAAAAGGGCTCATGTGAAACCCCTAAAACTCTTTGTTTTAAAATTGATGTTACAATATAAGAAAATAGAATCCATAAGAAATTCAATATTTGATTCATTCTAGGTGTGTTAACACTGCAATTAAGACAGGAATATGGAAAATCCCCAAGTTGTACATTTATCTGTGTGGTCTTTTCCTTCTGACAACTGGCCAAATCACTTACCTGCAAAGTAAGTTTATCATATAATTTTTTTTAAACAAGAATCGATAAATTCAATTTATGACTACATTCTTGCTATACTCCAAGCCCTTATCTAAGGCTTTAGAATCATGAGCTCATTTAATCCATAAGCTAATTTAATCACAGTTCTGTGAGGTTATTTCCAGAGGAAACTAAGGCACGGAGCAGGTTAGTAACTTGCCCTAGAAAACCACCAATAGGCTCATTCATTATAATCTCATGTCTTCCAACTCTGCATCCAGACTTTAAACCATGTGCTAACCTAATTCAGAAGGTATCTTTACAGGTCAGGGTTAACAGAATAAAACATAATCTTCATTCAGTAATATTTGATATTTATTCAGAACTAGTGTTAAATGGCTAATATATACTATAGGTGTTATTTATTACAGCCACAGAATGTTATAAAGGAAAGCATTAATTCATTCAGCAAGTATTTCCTGTACCAGGCACTATTCTAGGGGCCAAGGGATATATTAGTGAAGAAAAATACCTTTGTCCACATGGAGCTGACAGTCTTGTACAGGGAGACAAAACTGAATCAAATAAACAAATTATCTAGTGTATTATAACATAACTGTTATGAAGAGGAGAACGAGACAAAAGCATGAGGAGGCCCAGCTGTGGGAAGGGGTCAGTGCATTAGGCCTGATTCAGAAAGTGAGGTCTGAGTAAAAGCTTTGAGGAGAGGAGACAGCTGGCCAAGCTAGAATCTTCAGAAGAAGGGAAATATCACAGCTAAAACTCTCAGGTGAGGACGTGTCTCTTCTCTCTTTCTAAGTCTCTGCCATAATAGGGTCCTCTATTACCCCATGGGTAGCCTGACCCAGACCAAGACCATTTTGAGGTAAGCCAGAAGTTCCATACCACTAGCCTTATGATAAAGTGATATCACGAAAGCAATAAAGCTGGATAATAGAGCATCATCATCACCATCATTAGTGATGTCAATCTTACTGACTGCCTATAACATGCCACCTTCTCTTTGGAGTCCATCCTACACTGAACTACACCTCAGATCAACAACAGGGTCAGGAAATATTAGCTGAGAATTCCAAACCATCAGTTCTCTAGGATAAGAAAAGAGAATCACCTGGTGGGAATTTTATCAAAGTACATGTACTTCCCTGGTATCATGACTTACCCATCCTCAACCAGCAGTCCATCTGAAAATCAATGCCATGATGAGCATGTCACATTAACAAAGTCAAAATGAGCAACTGAAGGATGGATGCATGGGTGGGTGGGTGGGTGGGTGGGTGGATGGATGGATGGAAGGAAGGAAGGAAGGAAGGAAGGATAGGAGAGATGGGAAGGAGGGAGGAAACCCTGTCCTAAAGCTACTGGCTCTTAGGACCAGGACAGAACAATCATAGTCAACAACAGTGCACCACCAAGCTTCAGAACTAAGGAATGCATCTGGCTTCCTGGGGAGACATTCCAGCAACTGTATTTTGAGTCAATGCCATCACCTCTAGCCCCCCACCAACCCCCCCAGACTGTCTCCTGGGAGCTGCCCTTGGCCTTAGACTCTTTTCCTTAACCCATTCTTTAATCCTTCCTCTGATACTTGCCATGTAACAGGGACACTGTGAATATGAAAGACCTTACAATTTGTTTAAAGTATCAAGTATTATAAGGCAAGGGTCCTAAAAGTAGGGCAAAATCGATGTCCAACAAACTCAAGGTGGTATGGCATTGTGTCCACATTGCTTGCTCTTTGGTGCATTCTAACAGAAACCACTTGTTCTCTGTAGGATTATCACCAACTTTACCATAGTAATGTAAAAAAAAAGCATTTTCTTCAATAATTTTTATTATATGCATTATAACTCCTGTAGGCAATATTTATATTCCGAGCAGTCTACATTCAAAATTTTGATCCCAGCTATCTTTGACTTTGGTTTCAATTACTGTATGCTGACTTTGATGTTATTCTCTATTGAAAATGCTTACTCCTGGGGGATTAGAATCTGGCACTTCTGAAAACATACCTGATCACACTGAATTGTAGCACTTGCTAAAATATACGTTCCTGGGTCTCCAGGATCCAGTAATTGGCATTTTGTTTGTTTCCCAAGTCATTCTTCAATCAAATACAGGACACAGCAGATGAAACCACATAAAAGATATAATTGTAGTGTCTTATGTATCAGGCAAGTATATATAATATAAAATGGTTCTACAGGGGAAAACATCTATTTTCTTACTAACAAATTAACAGTTAAGTATTGAGTGGTATGCTAATCTGAAAACCTATTACTTTACACATTGGATAATCACATTAAAATTCCTATGCATCTCCAGGTGGACAAGGAGACCCAGATCCAATTTATGACAGAATTTGATTTCTACCATCTCTGTATGAACAAAACAATAAGCAAAATAAAAAGCAAAAGCCTCAATAGAAAATACATTTTATTTCAAAGTGAAAGAGCACCATCTACTGACCAAAAATATAAATTATCAATGGACACAGAGCTACACACACAACACATAGTCACCAACATGTAACATCAAATCGTATCCAGGACCCAAATTAGCACTTGTTTGGAAAATGGTTCTTCAAATAATCAAGTCTCATAAGTGTAGAGAAAAATAAACATGACAAAATTCTGGTTTATATTGCTAATGAACCAAAAATAGTGTCTTCTTCATTCCCTCCTTTGTCCTTGCTCAAAAGATATCTATAGGATGTGAACTCTGATTCCAAGCTGAACTTAACATGCTTATTTTAAATCCTGAAATCCAGTTCTCCACATTCAATGAATGTTCCATTTCACAGTTTAAATGTGTCCTACATGGGACTGAGGTTTTATTAAGACCCATTCTGGAAATACTTGATGGAGAAAAGCCAAAGAATTAACTATATTAATAAATATAAAAGTAAAGAAAAGCCCAGCTATAAAGATTGTTGAAAGATGGTACAGTAATAGGGAATAAGTGTATAGTCTTCCCCTCCCTCAAAATAATTACTTTGAAGGACAACACCAATTTGGGCATGAAAATTTTAAGATATTTGCTCTAAAAATAATATTCATTGCTTTATAATCAACCCTCAAGTGCTCTAAACACAAGGATTGTCTTAATTGGTTTTATAACTTCCATGATGCCAGCAAAGTAGTAGATAATAAGTAAACAGTAGGTGAATGGACTGAAGGTGCCCCTATTTTTTGGAAATGGCTACCTATACAGAGGAAGGAGATGGAAATCGATAGGAAGAGCCTAAACTTCATATCTAAGGTGATCATATGTCCTGCACTTCCCCAGACAGTTTTGACTTCAAATATCCTGATCTCAGTACCTCTATAAAAATACAGAGAACTGTCAGATGTCCTTCCAGATTTTGGGGTTTTAGATTCCTGTCCCATCAATTTGTTCCCAAATCTGTGGTGTAACCCTATGGAACAGAGGAAGACCAGAGGGTGGTCCAGCCTTCAATAGGTTGTATGAAGCTGTATGAAGATGGGTATAAAATGGGTATTTTACATGTGCATACTGCAAAAGAGGTAAACCTTTGAGCAAAAAGGTTTCTATGACTTCCATGTGGAAATTCATAAGGAGTTGATAAGGCAACAATTGTTCTTATAAGAATACATGCTAAAAACCATATTTTCAGTAAAGATAAATATTTAAAAGAGTTGGGATGTTATATGAACTTAAGTGAAGTTTAGTAATGGTTTTAAAAGATTATCTCTTGGTACTCTGGTTGTACTCTCTGGTTTCCCACCCTTGGAATCATTCCCATTCTTGGAAACATCAGTGAAATTTTTATTGCCTTTTCCTTCTTTCCTCAAGTTTAAACTTCCTTTCCCTTTCATTCCTGTCCCAGAGAAAAATCTATAGAAAAGACTCATGTCAGCCATTTTCATTGTAGTTATAATGCTACAGAAAGTAATGAGGGGCGCCTGGGTGGCTCAGTTGGTTAAGCGTCCGACTTCAACTCAGGTCATGATCTTACACTCCATGAGTTCAAGCCCCATGTGGGGCTCTGTGCTGACAGCTTGGAGCCTGGAGCCTGCTTCAGATTCTGTGACTCCTTCTCTCTCTGCCCCACTCTCTCTGTCTCTCTTTCAAAAATCAATAAACATTTTTTAAAAATTAAGAAAAAAAAAGTAATGAGTTGTTGACATATGATAGATTTAAGCCATCACTGTTTCACCAATGATTTGTTTGTAGCTACTTTCTTGTCTCCATGATTGAGTACGGTTGAGAAAAGATTCAACACCCAAAATTCAATGCAATGCTTTCATTTCTCAGCATGTTCTCTTGAAGAGAGAAAACAACAGAAAATCCCTTGTTTAACTAACCTGACTCCTCCCACCCACAACACCCAAAATAAAAGATCATATTACAGTCATTTGTTTATGAAGAAAAGTTCCATATCATGGCCTGAAATCAAGATGGCTTTAGTACATTTTATGCATGTATATCAAACTAGCCTCAAATCCATAAGAGTGGACAGAATTCACTTCCCTTTTTTTTTTTAATGTTTATTTATTTTTGAGAGAGAGAGAGAGAGAGCGAGTGAGCGAGCATGAGCAGGGGAGAAGCAGATAGAGGAAGACACAGAATCCAAAGCAGGCTCCAGACTCTGAGCTGTCAGCACAGAGCCAGATGTGGGGCTCAAATCCATCAGCCATGAGATCATGACCTGAGCCAAAGTCAGATGCTTAACAGACTGAGCCACCCAGGTGCCCCAGAATTCACTTTCTTTTGGCTGGGAGACCTCTTCAGTTTTATTTCAAGTTCTTTCTAAGAAGCCTTAGCCTTTAAAACTGTCTAAAAAGGAGGGCATTGGCTGGGACTGGATCCATCAACACCATCAGGAGTTGTCAGTGTTGAAAGGCAGAGAGGTATCTCCACCTTGCTCCAAAATTCCCCATAATACTGGGAATATATCCACAACTAGCAAGTAGTTCTAAAGCAGTAATGGGTCAATTTTTTTTTCCTATAAGGAAGACTATGACTGTAGGGTATGGATTTTATCAGACAGCAAATATAAACCAAAACTCTAAAAAAGCCCTGGACATCTCAAGGGTACTGATTGACTTGGATTACATAGGGAAAAGCCAGCAGATATCATGCAGGATGTATTAAAAGTTTTAATGACTGACTCTGCAAAAGTAAAAGGTTGCATTGTGGGGGGAAATATGTAAAGTCCACAATTATGATAATAAATTCTGAATTGTAAGTCATAAACAAGGTCTGTTACCTTGGAAAAGTCACTGAATCTCTGGAGTAGAGTTTCTTCAATGAGGGAGTTTGGTCAGAACATTATTATACTTCCAAATAAATCCAAATGTCTTCAGTGTAAAGCAGTACTATAACATTCTTCAATAAAACTAACTTCATAAACAACTTTGTTCTCCAAGTTTTTGGTATTTCATGATAAGCAGCTTACCCAAGACATCATAATGTTAATGTTTCCAAGAGCCTTAAACTATTAAGTAAACTATAGTTTACTTAAACTGGCAGTAAACACAAATGTGTGAAATAGTGATCTGCCGTGATCCATGACCAGCTTCAGAGTGGCAGCTTGGGCTTTCCTCTTGTTTTTCACACTCTAAGAATGCAATTAATTCTGCATCAAAATAGGTGAAATTTGGTGTTCACTCCACTGAAATTTCGTGAATAATGTGCTTGTAGGCACCAAACAAATGCAGTGAAAACCCTCTATGGAGATGGGAGTCTACTTCAAACTCTACCTGAGCCTTGTCACAGTTCAAAATTAGATACCACCCAATCCACGTGCTACTTTGATCACTTTTCCTTTAAGCTGGCAAATCACTGCTGATCAGCAAAAGTGAATTTGACTCATAATCATGGGGCCACAACCCACATTTTTCTGTGAAATAAAATTTTCCTTCTAACCTCTTGAGAAACAGACTTCCCTTTAGAAAAATGTTATAACAGGTCAAATAACATACCAATATCACATTTTTAAGTGAAGATATACTTTATCAACAGATAGAGAAAACCTGAACTGACTCATTAAATCTGACTAGAAATTATTTTAAAGGAATGAAACAGAATGACAGGAAGTCAGCACACTTTAATTTTGAAGCCAGTAATACAGACTCCAGATTCTTTCAAGGAATGCTCTTTGACAAGAATTCTAATAAACTGAGTTAGAATAAAAAGGAGTATATTTGAAGAGTAGGTGGAAGAACTGAAGCTTTAAGTATTTAAGGGAAAATAGTGGCAAGCACCTATAACACATCAGATATTACAACTGGGATCAAGAAAAAAACAAATCTACCTGTTGCAGGCATTCCCCAAACTTACTGTGCTGCTTTAGAATAAGGCATAAAATCATCCGTATTTGCCTTATATTAAAACAGAAAAAATCAATCTCCTTCCTAGTCAATTAGAAGAGAAGGGGAATGAAAAGAGAGAGAAGTGCAAAAGCAAATGTGTTTCAAAATAAAAACCTAGTTTTCATGAGAAAAATATGTTTCCATTGATACCCACAATCAGTTTACATGCCATGATGCCTCAGGATAACTTCCTATTCAAAATTCCATATGGCCGAATGAAACTTAATGCTCAACAGAGGAAGTGTATTCTTTTTTCTTTAATGTTTATTTATTTATTTTTGAGAGAGAAAGAGATCAAGCAGGGGAAGGGCAGAGAGAGAGGGGGAGAGAGAGAATCCCAAGCAGGTTCAGCACTATCAGTGCAGAGCCAGATGTGGGGCTTAAACTCACAAACCATGAGATCATGACCTGAGCTGAAATCAAGAGTGGGATGATTAACCAACTGTGCCACCCAGGCGCTCCAGAGGAAGTATATTCTTCACATGATAGTGGCATACGTGACATGAACAAATCAATAGAAAGTATAACTAGTTCCTGAAGACAATTCTCAGTTCGACTATTTGGCAATGACTAGGGAGGAGGTGCCTTCACACTATGGTAATGACAATTTTAGGCAGGTTCTTGCTAAATGAAAGAGTGTGTCCACACGCCAAGATGGAGCCTATGGATCCTTTACCAACTAGGTAGAAAAGAGCTTTTAGCCAGAGAAAATTCACAGCTAGTTATAAGATATACAAGAACTTTTACTGATGGAATGCCTATATCTCCAATATAATCAGCAATAAAAGCATTCAAAATACAGTGACAATACACTCTTCTAATTGTTCTCTGTTGTTTTAACTTTAGGAGGAAATAAGGCAAGAGAGAAGGAAGAGGTAAACTGGCATATGTCTCTTCTCTGTTTAAGATTCCTATGTGCCTTATCAAAGCTTTTATGTAGTTAGAAACAAGTTTTATGGACTTAGAAACAATTATGGACTCTAGAAACAATTTCAGAGAAGAACAAAATGCAAACAAAGTATAAAGCAAAATCAAGGCATAATAGGTGAAATAATCAAGAACAGATGGATTTAAGAAGTGTGAGAATTAGGAAACAGTAAACTACCTTATCTTACAAACCACTTTATCTTATGCACTATAAACTAAACTCCAAGCATAACTGCAGATTTGCTGTTCAGGCAGAAAGAGGAGAGGAAAAATCCAAGCACAAGAGAAATCTAGCTCTGGAACATGGAGCGTGGAAAAAGAAAGCTACAAACACAAAGCCTAACTCAATTAGTTTCTGAAGTCTTTTGGCATCTGAGCTTTATACTCCAGAGATAAGGACAAGGATTCTGGGAAGAGGGAGAAAAGGAAACTTAAATGCCAGGAGGAAATCTGGGATAGTCTGAATGATTTATATGTAACAATTCTACAGAAAGCTTCTGCAGTGCTAGGTTACTGCAAGGGTGCTAGAGACGGAGGACACTTGTGACAGTGGAAACAAAACCAAGACATAAGACATGACAAAAACAATAACCCAGTACCCAGGATGAGAAGGAGAGCCCAAATTGAATGCTGGCCCTCTGAAATGGAACAGGAGTCGCAGTGGTCAGTCTAATGAAGGAGGGAATGTTGCAGTGGGGATGCAGGCATGTGCCAAGATAAAGCCTTCCCAGGAGACTGTACTGAGATAACAGCAAGTTATGCAAGAATTTCGAGGAGCCAGATGTGACTAATTGTCATTCTCTCTCCAAGGAATACTGATGTTCACAGTGTACATGGCAGGTCCCCATGGTACGGCCTGTGGTCTAAACCCAAAGTGCTCTTATCTGTGGCCAGGGCAGACTGTTCTTTTTTACAACAGCTGGGACTATTCATGAATAATCCTAACATACAACTGCTGGCTATCATTACCAAAAGCAACTATGCATTTAAGGGTTCACACACATTAGACAAGGAAAGTCCTGTAAATGAAGACTTGACCACATCATACCACATGCACGATTTCTTTGTTTTATTTTTGGCCTACTAAGAGAAGAAATTTAAAAACTAGAAATTCTGAAGATATTTGAGGTACAATTAAGAATGTATGTAAGAAACAGCAAAACTCTTAGGAATTCAGTTTCAATAATTTTTTAATGTTTATTTATTTTTCAGACAGTAGGGGAGGGGCAGAGAGAGAGGGAGACAGAATCTGAAGCAGGCTCCAGGCTCTGAGCTGTCAGCACAGAGCCTGATGCAGGGCTTGAACTCACAGACAGTGAGATCATCATCTGAGCCAAAGTCGGATGCTTAACCAACTGAACCACCCAGGCACCCCAGGAATTCAGTTCTAAAAGTAACTTGCCAGCCTGAGACTGGCATAAAAACTCTCCACCTTTCCTCTCTTCTTTGTTGTAAGATCTACTGAGAAATTTCCATAGCTTGCACTGAAGAACAGTTAATTAAGGGTAACAACTCTAGGTGTTAGACTATTCCCAGCTTGTTCGTGGTATCAGGAAAGTTAATTTTTCATGAAAACTAAAAGTATCTAATAAGTAAATGAGCCTTAAATTATTTGGAAAATGCCTATCTGCCAATTTGTTCTTCTTACTCCCACTTTCTACAGAATAGCTGAATAGCTGTTAGTTTTTTTTTTTTTTAATGCAGTCACACATACTGAAGACAACTGTCATACCCCTGTCTTCAACTGCGACACTATTCTGTATATTATTTGTTTCTTCCATACTTTTTTGATGACTGTTTTGAGTAAGCTGGAACCAAGGGTCTTAATCTCTTAGTCCTAAGACATTTATATCTTCTGGGGCAAAAAAATATAAATTAAATTATCAAATAACTTCAAAATGGTCCTTTATTTTTCTTAAAAAAAAATATCTGAAGTTACCTTGAAGTCTAAAAATTTTTAAATCAGGATTTACCAGACATTTATCAAAAGGTAATACTCCTTTGCCTCAGCCCACAGCAACCACCATTCTACTTTCTCTCTTTTATGATTCTGTCTAATCGAAGTGGAATCATACAGTATTTGTGAAATTGATCTTATTAAATATATTTGTTTCTCTACAAAGTGCTCCTATAAGTTAAAAACAAAACAACAAAACCCCCCACTAATTGTCCCATAGGAAAATAAGCAAAAGACATGGATAAATGATTCAAAAGAAAAATGGTCAATAAAATATATAAACTTGAATAAAGTTCAACCTTACTAAACATTTTTTATTCATAAAATTGGGGGGTGACTTTAAATTATAAGGCCAATGAAAATATAATTAGGCATACTAACATAATTTTTATAACATATACTTTTTATGGAAATAAAAACTGGCACAAAATGTCTGGAGAATAATGAAGTACTTGAATTTTTTTTTTTAAAAGAGAGAATGACTGTGTGAGTTGGGAAGAGGGGCAAAGGGAGAGAGAGAGAGAGAAAATCTTAAGTAGGGCTCCAAGCCAGCACCATGCCCAACATGGGGCTCGATCCCACAAGCCCGGGATCATGACCTGAGCCCAAATCAAGAGTTGGATGCTCAACAACTGAGCCACCCAGGCGCCCCACACTGGAAATATTAATAAAGAATCACAGTACCATAATTTTATTGTAGGGATACACATATATTGAACAGAATAAAAAGGAAAACAACCAATAATGATTACTTCTAAGTTCTCAGGTCATTTTTATTTTATTTTATGCTTGAAACTCTTCTGTATTTCTTAACATGAAAAAGTATACATTTATAATGTGGAAAAAAACCCTCACACCTTAAAAGAAGGTTATCTGTATCACTAAAGTCCTGAAATCAAATCACATTCTTATACTTTAAATATTAAGTCAAAAGTCCTTGTTTTCTAAGCATGTTTTAAGAATTCCCTTACAAAATTTAGACCTTTACAAAGGTTAATGATAATGGCAAGTGTTTTTTCAGCTTGAAAAGTTCTTTCTTTCTCATCTACAATTCTGTGGCAGACTTTTTGCCATGCAGTTTATGAACTTTACCTCTTTTTATTTGTTGGGCCATTACTCTTAATATTTTATCAATGTAATTTGGCTCTGAACACAGACTTCATCAATGAAAATGGAGCAGGAATATATAATGATGGGGTTCACAGCAGTTGAAAGACATGGTTGGAACAGAGTTCAAATACTTGGTGAAGGCCATATGTTTACAGCCACCACTAACTACACATGGAATTCTTTTAAACATTTATGGCCACATCTTTTTCTTTCTTCAGCAACTGTTTCCAAAATAAATGGAAATGACAACGATCCTGCTAATGGGAATTTAGTGCTCTTTCTTGAAAGAATTCTCCAACGTCCCCACAAGAAAAGCACTATTTACATATCATTCTCAGGGTGTGATTAAACCACCCATTAATATAAATAAATAATAACCTCAAAGGATGGTGCCCTCATAACAGTTTCACCAGGATGACAATAACACTTTCTTTGTCTTCTCAGCAGGGAAGTCCAAGAGTTGAGAATGTACATGGTTGTACTCTACTAGCCACTGTCTCAGGGCCATTCTCTCTCCATCATTGGCTTTGTCCCACTTTATGACCAGGAAGCTGAACCAACATTTGCATGAGTGCAACTCCATTTGCTGGTCCCTTTACTCTGTCATTAGAGTTTATTTAAATCTTTTGGAGTTAATTCTGTTTTCTCTCAGACCAAGACTGCTAACACCTTTCCCACCAATTTCTTATCTTCTCTCTTTTTTTTTAATTTTATTAAAAAAAAAATTGTTTTTAATGTTGTGTTTATTTTTGAGATAGAGGGAGACAGAGCACGAATGGGGGAGGGGCACAAAGAGGGGGAAACACAGAATCTGAAACAGGCTCCAACCTCTGAGCTGTCAGCACAGAGCCCAACGCGGGGCTCGAACCCACGAACTGTGAGATCATGACCTGAGCCGAAGTCAGACGCTTAACCGACTAAGCCTCCCAGGCACCCCCCTTATGTTCTCTTGATGACAAAATGCACAGAGGATTGGGCATGGTGAAGTAGAGAAGCTCCCATTCAATATTTGGGCTTGTTTCTTTTCTTCATAACAGCTCTAACTTTTAGAGGGTAGACTCCATGCCTTATATAGGTTAAAGAATACTATTCCTTAGGTCTTAGCAGACACTCTTTTGAAAAGATTGATTTCTTCTTATTGTTCAACACAAGTCAATTCCACAACTATAGCAGAGACCTACAGTGCACTTTTCTCTCCCATCCTTCCTCTCTTCTCCCCTCCCCTCCCCCCTTTCATCTTCTTTCTGGTCTTCACCCTGACCTCACAGGTTATTATGTAAATGTATTTTTATCATATGGTCATGTTTATTCTGGTACATTACTGGAAGTATCTTGGCACCTTCAGATATTCCTTGATAAATGTGTTGTAATGTTTACAGGACCTTTGAGAAATATGTGCGGATTCTGCAGGATTGTAAAATTTCTTTAATTTTTTTCTTGGCTTCCATATAACTTTTTACCTCTAAAGGCATTTGTTTGCATATTCCACCCCTCAAGAAAACCACTGTTTTAACTATATACATACATCTTTCTGTGCCAACTTCAAATCTTTGGAAGTGAGATTTCTGTAAGCCATTAAATCCTTCTAAAGTCAGAGTTTCTTACTGAAGCAGGGGAACTCAATGGATCACCTTCGTGGGGCTGGTGAACTTGCCTGTAATTGCCTTCAAAGACTATTCACATACTCATTGGTAAATTTTTCTGAATGGATCTACAGATTCTCAAAAAGGCTGAAACAGCTGAGAAGTCTTCATCTAAGCAGTATGGAATTTCATAGAGACATTAAGAAAGCATATTTTAAAATACTTCAAGAATTCAACTTTGGTTTGGCATTACTGCAAGCTGCTATTTGGCTTTTTTTCAGAAATGTTCAATAATTACATTTTTGGATATAATTTCAGCAATTATAATTAAAACATTAAAGCTGGGGTGCCTGGGTGGCTCAGTCGGCCGGGCATTCGACTTCGGCTCAGGTCATGACCTCGTGGCTTGCGAGTTCGAGCCCTGTGTCGGGCTCTGTGCTGACCTGGAGTCTGCTTCGGATTCTGTGTCTCCCTCTCTGTCTTCCCCTCCCCTGCTCACACTCTGTCTCTCTCTCCTTCAAAAATAAGTAAACATTTAAAAACGTTTAAAAAAAACATTAAAGCTAACCAAAAGGATGACAGCAAATTTGTGTTCATCATTACTTTCTTTCAGTTATTCTAAGAGACAAAGGAGAAAATAGTAACAAAAAGAATGAAAGGTCTGGAGAAGCAACAGTTGAATCAAGCAAACCCTTTTAAAAACAATCCTACATATTTTATTATAGTAAAAATCCTAGAACTTTTATCATTCTGCTACAGAAATGTATCTTTATTCAACAGATGATATAAAATTTTGTTTCAGATCATCCCCTACAGTTGTATCAAAGACCATCAAAGATGTAGTCTTCCTTCATCAGGGTTCATGGAGTGCCCCCAGAATAGGCCAGGCACATCCCACAAAATCCAGTCACCATGATGAGGACATGTCAGTCTGAGGCATGTAAGTGACCACAGATTTTAAAACCTTCCCTTTTCCAGCATGCCTCCTCCAAATGTCATCTTGACTGCCACATTTTTAGTGACAGAAGTGCACCATTTTATAAAAAGCAAAATTTAGCTGTTAACAATAATTTCCTAAAACCATCTTTCTCATCATAAATCCTCCTTGATTTCCCAACCTTATAGAATTAAGAGTTGATAGTTTATTGTGGCCTTCAAAGCTCTCATGATCAGGACTGTACCCAGCTGTTCAGCTTTCACTTCTTTTCCTTCCTTTCTGATAGCCTGTGCCACAGCAAACCTAAACACTTCCCACTGACAAAATGTCAATGGCTTCTTACCTCCATCTCTGTGCCTGAAGCCAGCTGACACTACACTGTTCCTACTTTTGGCTTCATCTGTCTCATCCTCACCACCTTAAGGTCAACCCAAGTGTCATATTTTACCAGGTCCCTCCAGAGCAACATAAATCTCTGCTGGCTTCTCTTATCACTGCCCAGTCCCCAAACAGAAGACAAGCATCAGGTCAGTCCTCAGTCTCCTATCACAAGCTACCCTCCTGCCCACATACCTACTATTCTCCTTAAGTCTGCAGGTTTCTTGATCTCATGGCAGACACCGTGTCCAGTTTTTATATCCTCCACAGAACACACTATTTGTTGAATCTTCAAATTAGGTAACTATCTTCATTTCCCTAGAGTAACCGATATCTGCTTTCTGATCTTTTTATGCATTTATCCTCTCTTCCTCCGCACTGAAGAGCCACTCCCCCTGGCACACCCACAACAGCCCTTTGGACTCCAGCACAGCCATCAACTATGCTCCCAATCATTTTGTCTTTGGGAAATCACCCCTGCTTCCTTCAGCTCTTCCTTCTATGAACTGATTTTAAGTGAATCAACTTTAATTTTCTGAATCTTCAATCTCTGACACAGGCTATGGAGTAAAGGAGGTGTCCACACACACAGATAACTGTGAGAATTAAGTAACAGTAAGTGGGATAACACAATGGGCTTAGCACAGTGTCCCTAACGTAGTAAGTACTCCATAAGTGTCAGTTATTATTAATGAATGAAGGATTACCATTCTAGCTCTTCTCTAGACACATTCTTCTTTGCTCTTACTTCTTTTAGAGATGTGCTATGATTATCAGAGTCCAACAGGTCTACATAAGCTCTTGATCACTCTGATAAAGCTGCCTAAGACAGTGTTTGTCACAGTATCATAGACACTCATAGCTGGTGTACAGTGACTCTGAACAATGAAACCCTCAGAGCCTTCACATATCAACTGGTGTTAAGCCCTGCATTTCCCCTCTCTGGACTGTCCCATCAAGTGCAAACAACTTCGTTTTAACTATGGTTTTAGTATAAATTATATTAAAATGCCTCAGAGATCAGCTTTATTCTGTTAGTGTTTGTTGTTTTTTGTTTTGTTTTTTAATGGGAAACTCCTACTGGACATATGATAAGCGAGAATATGATCAACTGTTATTCTTGGTTTTTTAGGAGAAATTTTTATATGCTATTTGACATTTGATAC
The DNA here is from genome assembly GCF_023721935.1 of Panthera uncia. NCBI lineage: Eukaryota > Metazoa > Chordata > Mammalia > Carnivora > Felidae > Panthera > Panthera uncia. The sequence goes on along the minus strand of NC_064818.1, from coordinate 19,338,403 downwards.
GTTTATTTTTCCTCACTTTTTAAGGAGTATTAGGAATGTTCAACATATCAGCATGGTAACTCCTTGATGAAGATAGGTTTTCTCTGCAGCTCATGAGAGGAAAATATTTGAAAAGATTAGAAAAGCAAGAATAAAAATGGAATGTATTCACTGTTTCACTTTGCCATCACCTCACTATTCCTAGAAGAAGAAGAAGAAGAAGAAGAAGAAGAAGAAGAAGAAGAAGAAAGAAAGACAGAAAGAAAGACAGAAAGACAGAAAGAAAGACAGAAAGAAAGACAGAAAGAAAGACAGAAAGAAAGACAGAAAGAAAGAAATTAGATTATGGCCACAATAAGAATTCTAAAATCTAAAAATCGATAAAGACTAATTAAGCATAAATCTAACATCTCTACAATATTTATTTTCACAACAGAGCCTACAAGTAATATTTCCATGTTAGAAAGTACAACAAAGGTGTTTTAAGCGAGATTTCTAAAAAAATTAAACTAGGTCATATTTGCTAAATATTAGAAAAGATTACTCAGAAAATGTTTTTCATTTTGCATTTTAATTTAAAACTTAAGAGAACTAATTTAGCTTTGAATAAACATATAATAAAGACACAAACTTGAAACACTTTGTACTCCTTTCAAACTTTTCTTTGGCAGTTCACACAATTTGGTATGTAAGTCTTCAACCCCCACTACTTAAATACTTCCTATTTTACTGCCTACTTGTAGGAAATGAGGCCCCAAATATTAATTATTTTAACTCCCTAGATGTTAAGATATAAACAGGGTGTAGTTAGTGAAGTACAATGTATGATGGGAGAACCTCAAACTGAATTGCCACCAATACTCACAAAAATATTTTCCAAGAAGAATAACAATTACTGAGTCCTTGAGTTCAGGACTGATCATGCAAATACGGTTGGGCCAACAACAGTTCAGAGAATACTAATTAAAATCGAAGAATACACACAGGACATGGTACTTATATTCATGATGGTATAAAATCCTTCCCATACGAAATATGAGCATGAAAGGTGGGATTTCTTTGAAAATGATGTACTCTCCTTGTTGAAAATATACCTTTATTAGTCCTTCAGTTGATAATTCTGAGATGATCCAAATTTTACTATGATTTACACATCACCAAAGAAATGAAAATGTGTATGCTAAGAAATTGAAACATTTCCTTGCCCCCACACCCACTTACTCTCTTCCATTTTCAAGGGAATGATGAATGAAAACACTATGTACATGGGATCATTCTTCTACGGTGTTATCCCAGCAAGTTCCAGCTTTCCCACCTGGCAGTGCCCCTGCCATCACCCTCTACTCCCACCTCACAGAACTGTGTCCAAGACCAGATCTGGCCTTAATCTGGTTTACAGATTGAGTTTTCTTGGAACATAATGCAGCATGAGCCACTTCTGCAACTACCAGACAATAAGTGGTAACATAATTGGGGAGGAGTAACACTGCACTGCCAGAAATTATCAAAATTTTCAAATCTGCAGGGGCAGCTTTGGGGCAGGTGACTAAGAACTAAACTGAGTCAAATCAGGATATTTCTGTGCTGCAGCCAATAACACAATGCATACTCTAATATTATTATGGACTGGGAAGATTTCATATGCCCTGTGGACTAATTTATTGTGTGCCTGGAAAAGAGAGGGTATTTGGACTCACTTTCAGATTTCAACAGATCTACCCTTCCCTGTAACACCTGCTTTTGCTGATTAAATTTTAGTAAGATATTTTCTCTTAATAGGGTCAGTTCTTAATAGGGTGAGAGAAGAAATACAGTTGGCATCAGCTTTTCTGACATGATTATTAACAACTACAAAAGCATTAGAAGTACCCTTCTAGAGCAGGAGAGAAAGAATTTTCCCCTTGTGGGTCCTTATCTTAGAATCCAAAATTTTACTTGGAGAAAGGACGGAATGCTTCCCTTGACCTATGTGAATTGTTGCTTAGATAAGTTTTTACATTTTAGATATTAATGGAATTTTCATGCCCTTGATAGAGAACATGTTTCAGGATTCATATTGAGAGATTACTATGTGCAACCTCATTAACATGAATGTCACTAATTCACAACATGAAGGTTTTGAGCTATGCTGGGATTTAGCTTTTCTTTAGAAAGGAATAAAGTGCTTTATAAGTAAATGAATGTAAATAACATCTGGGCAAAAAGGTGCTATTCAAACACCATAAAGTCCCTTAGAAGCCAAATTTGTATATTTTAAACCACATAGTATCTATAAAATCATAATAACTAATCACGAACTGGTCTCCCCAGGAATATTAGGCCATAATATCCTTATGTAATCCAAGGGAGTGAAAGAAAGCTTTCTTTTAAAAAGAGCTTTTGCATTCATATTTTCCTTAATTGACACAGATATCACTGATTATTCCAGATCAGTAATGATTTACTAAAATGTTTGTTCTCATATAATCTATTGATTATCCTGACAGAACGTCAAACTTGCCTGAGTTCAGTATTCCATTTTCATTTTCTCAGTGTCCCTGAATTTCATCTCACTGATTTTATGCTTTTATCTCCATCAGGCAAGGATTAAAGAAAATTAAAGGCATAAAATTTAAAACCTACCCCCTTTCCTGTTTTAAGAGGACAAAAGTGGGAAATGCTCAAACTGGAACCAAAAAAAAGGAAATTACTGATCAATTTAAAGGCTGTGTGTTTCTCTCCCCTGAGCCTGGAGTGGGTTTTATGCTTACTCAGATCTTTTTCCCTTTCTGCTGTATCAGCATATACACACACATTTATCACCTTCTTCACTTTCTATATGATTTTATAGCCTTAAGCATTTATTTCTTTCCCTTTTTAACCACAAGTGAATTCCAGGTCCCTTCCAAGTTAATAGATCTCATTGCCAATAAGGTGTCCAGAACAGGATACAGCATTCCACATAGAGAATTTTCTCCATAGTCATATAAACCAGATTTTTTCCACTTCTGCTGCTCAGTCTAAGGTCTCTAGGTATGTAAGCTGAATTATTATGGATCCTTGATGGAAATGTGCTTCTGGCAATTTTCAGTAATTTCTAGCTCTTTTTGTTTGATCATTTATCTAATTAAACATTCAAAAGCCTGACGTAGGCAACTGGTTACTATCAGGTAGGAGTCCTTGTTCTGCTGATGTGAACTCAGCTTCCTCACTTAAAATGGTTTTGATAATATGGTCTATTTTATAATAAGTGCTTAGTAAACATTAGTATGTGTCAATGTACCTGTACCTTCTGGGGGCCCCAAAACAGCACTAAACTTAGACTTTGAGTCTTCGCTTGGTATTCCTTCCGGTCTCTTTTCCTGCTTCTCTTCTTCTGTTCCCACGGTACGCCTTTGACATTCTTGTATGTAATTTACCTGAATGATCCATCTACTCATGTAGCTTTAACTCCCAACCAATACTCTGATGGTTTCCAACTCCAGGTTCCCAACCTTGACCTCTCTATACTTCCAGCCACCCAGTAAACAACTTCTCACTATCCTCATACTCTTTAATTTCAACATGGCAGGCCCCAAATCTGTTACGGTCTTCTATCCTTTTGGCAGCAATGGGGATCTCCACAGCTTAGACAGGTATATCCTTGTGCAAAAAGCAATTCAAAGATTAACAGATCACCATCAGCATGTGATCCTGTCTTACTTTAATGCAAACACTAGTCTGTGCCCAGAACTAAACCCCTCCTGAATCTCTCCCATGTGAGTCATTCAATTTCAGTAGTACTGGTCAGGAAGGTATTGTCCATTATTAGGAATCATCATGGTTTCTTTTCTTTGAAAAACTCTAAAATTTATTGGGTTCACTTATATTTGAAAACATCTTCCTCCTCCATCTAACCCAGATTTAACCTGTCATTTGGGATGGTGTCTTGGGAAAAGCTCAAGGCTATACTCATGATTTTTAAATCACCTTTGAAGGTGGACCAACCCACGCTATCAGCTACATGGTCTGGTGCCTAAACAATATTAAAAAAAAAAAAAAAAAAGGTAACATACTTTAGGCAATAACTTTTCCCAAAGTCTCTAATATTTTTAAAGTAACTACCACATCTTTTCAGGGCTTATTCATTATTGAAAGACTCTATTATTATTATTATCTCTGCTAGAGACGGTCAAGGTTGTACAAGTTTGAGGATTCCACAGAACTACATCTGGGTATTAAGAGGAAAATCATGTTATATTATCAATTCAACATTCAACAGCTTCCCCTATCTTTTCCCTAAATCACAAAGGTAAAAGGTCACAGGGTCTTGAAACAAGCATAGTAGAGCTGTCTCCATTTTACATTTAGAACCTATGAAATTCTGATAGACTTTCTATTCTACTCAATCTCACCAATATATGGAGATTTGCTTAGCAATGAAGACTGTGCTGAGTGTCCTTTGTTTAGGAAGAAATTGCCCAAGTACTATGATGTACCTGTAAGGATAATCTAGAAAGAGATTAAAACTCTGGTTTTTTTAAGGTTTCCAAAGTACACCTGCAAGTCTGACCAATGCCTATTAAGTTCCACCTCACAATAAAAACTATGTCAATTGTCATGTAAAGAGAATGTACAGAAGCTTAATGTCATGTATGTCACCATTACCTGGCACTGAAATGGTCTGTTACAGTAACTAATCCTTTTCTGCAGCAGGGCTGACTCAGACTCCAGAGTTTGCAAAAAGAAATGCTGGCTACTTTACAATCTATTCCTCCTTCTTTTACCATATAGTGTAGAAAAAGAAAACAAAGTTGACTACGTTTTTGGCCAGATTACCACAATATAATGTATCATGTTAAGACCTTATGGATCTTGATTTTGGCACTTCCACTGCATGCTTTAAACATTTTTTTTTTTGCTGTATTCAGCAAACCTGACAACTACATTCCCTAATATGTCACAGACATTCCCATCAAGTTTGGCTTCAAATCAGGTCTCCATGTCTGACCCTGTTCCCTCACATCGGTGGCACCTCTTACACTCTCTCGTTTTGTTCTCTTCAAGTTTCCATGATTTTTGTTTTTCTATGTTTGTACATTCTTCAGCTTTCACTTAGTTGGCCTCAGATTTGATCAGTCTGTGAGTTTCTGGCCACAAATCTCTATCAGAGTGAGAAGGAACTGGCCCACGTGAGGTTGGGTATGTAGCATGTGCAGGCTCTTTCTGGCATAAATCAACAACAAAGACATGTTGGGAAACTAGTGTCATGAGGGAATGTGGTGCCAAGCTAAAATGATCATTTAAAAAGGAGTCTAGTTTCAAACCAAAACCTGGATTACACCTACAGAACAAAGTTAACTTCTACAACTTGATCTATTTTCATTTAACTGTAGGCTCCCACTTTTTTTTTTTTTTTGATGGAAACGTTTTGTAAGAATTTTTTTCCTACAAAAATCATTATGGGAGTGGTTGCTTTTAATAGTGACTGATAGGAACTTCAAACACATCAGTTTTTGAAATGTGTTCATGAGAAAGATTATATAGACACAGGCTTCCAGCTATGGAATGAATAAGTCACAGGAATAAAAGATATAGCATAGAGAATGCAGTCAATGATATTGTCATAGTATGGTGACAGATGGTAGCTACATTTGTGCTGAGCACAGCACAGTGGACAAACTTGTCAAACCACTGTTGTACACCTGCAACCCATATAATATTGTGTGTCAACTATCCTCAAAAAAAAAAAAAAAAAAAAAAAAGGAAAAGGAAAAAAAACAGATTATATAGGCACTTACTCTAAACTCCTAGAAGATGAAGGCACACTCCCAAGAATCAAAGATTCCCATGCCAATGCTTGCTTTGCATTCCCCAGAGGCCCAAATCACCTCATTCAGTTATTTTCCTCTCTTACACAGACTTAAGAAATCAGCACCCTGAACTGTGTGTTAGTTGTCCATTCTCAACAACCTTTATCCAGAGGAACAGATCTCCCTTCCCAGCTGTATTATAATATTGAACCACAAATACTTCCACATTTTTCTAAGACATTTTATCAAAATAAATAAAGACAGACAGAACTAATTAATACACATGGGAAGTCATAATAAATCATCTGTAAAACTCTAAATTGATGGGTATCTCTGCCAGTTCCTTTAAATGGAAGTTGATTTAGGCCTCATGGAGCTTAAAGTTCTTCACGGATTCATTTTGTAGTGTTTCTTGCATGTAAATTTTAAACTTTGTCACTGCCCCCTCATTGGTATACCTCCTCTTTCAACTAGAAAGGAATCAACTTTCTTCCCAGCACCATCCCTTTCCCTCTATAGACAGCTACAAAGTTAGAGTGACTTCATCTGTATCTCAGCATCCTTTAGTTTCACACAAACTCATCATCTCTTCATAAATTGCTAGTCTCTTATCTTATAAAATCTTAAATCATACCCTTAAAGAACAAACTTTACATATTTTATAAAAGTGAATGAAGAAGTCTTTGTCTGAAAGTAATTGAAATAACCTCTGTCTCTCAGGAAATAACTAAAAGATGACTATGTGTTACTTACTTCTCAACTCGTTCTTCTGGTACCATCAAATGTTCATTTATATCATTCAAAACTAATGTAAGAAAATAAGCAAAGGATTACTGAATATCTATAATAGAAAACTACACATCATTTGGAAATATCCTTCCAGGTTCTCTGATTCGACCTTTTCCATTCCCTTTTAACTATTTTATAACTCTTTTTTTTTTTTTCCATGTTCACTTATTTATTGAGAGTGAGAGCGCAGGGAAGGGGCAGAGAAAGAGGGAGACAGAGAATCCCAAGCAGGTTCTGCACTGTCAGTACAGAGCCTGATATGGGGCTCGAATTCACAAACCATGAGATCATGACCTGAGCTGAAACCAAGAGTCAGACACTTAACCGACTGAGCCACCCAGATGCCTTACTATTTTATAACTGTTTAAATTTCATGTAACTGGGAGCAAAGCAAAATAAATGTTGCATGCAGACATGCAAATAAATTCTTTCCCTTGGTATTTCAATTGATTCCCTTCCCTTTTTCATTAGAAAAGGCCAGCTTTAGATCCATTTGTAAATTCATTTGACATTCCTTTACTCCAAATAAATTGATGCTTCTCCTTTGAAGAGTTCTATCATTCCCTGGTTCACGCATTAATAATGAGATAAATAAAATCCTTAACCTGTGTTTTTTTTTTAATCTGTGTAAGAGTCATGATTTTCCATTTTTTGGGAAAATTATCCTTTAATACTAAAACAATTTTTAAAGCCATTAATAAGAACAGTTTAAATCCCATTACAATAAATTCCAAAAAGCCTATTTTGGCTAACAAAAATTACTCTGCATTGAATATTAGTTTAAACAAATGGCTTAGAAAAATCTATTCTCTGGTGTTTGGTGGTAATGTATCTACTGTGGTGAGATTTCACCTGCAATGAATATGGGAGCTTCTCTGTGGAAGAGATCATAATACATGAGTTCTACAGTTTAATAAGAAGCATAACTATTAGGGATAGATACGCTAAGGAGATGGAAAATAGTAGAAACTGTCATTTGGGGACTCAGCAATCTGCTGAATGAATGTAATTTACAGTAATTTAACACCTTTGATGGAATAAGGGTTTCTGGAGAAAACCATTTGCATTCTCAGACCTGGCAACAAGGAGGTTCCTTTTAACACCATTCGCTCTTTCCACAATATACAAATTCACAGTGGACTTATTATTAAAACCAAAAACAGAGCTAAGAATATGTTAGCTTAAAACGTATTTATAGAAAGCAGCTAACATTATGTCATTTTTCAAATGACCACAACTCCCTCCAAAAGTGACCAATTTTTCTCACTCCTTTGCCCTTCTTCTTAATGTAATTCTATTTTTAGGTTTCACAAAGCAGAAGATCAACACTGTGTTTCTTTTACACCACAGAAAAGGAGTATGCAGAAAGCATTAGCTTAACAATAAAAAAACAATTTAGTAGTTTTAATTTCTTCCCTACTTTGATTTGTAATTTAGTGGAGAATGCTTTATGGCACTATACAAATACATACATTAATACCCAAAGCTGTTCATATCAATTAATAATTTCAATGTGCCAGCAAAAGAGCTAAATATTTCCAGATATTTAGCCTGATGTTCTTTCTCTGGAAAAGTTTGCAAAGATTTTAGATTTTACAGATTTTTTTTTACTGAAATGTGCACAGTTCTTAAAATATTTTAATGACTGAAGCTGTTGTCCTTGGAATCTAAAATGGGTTTTCACAGGGGCGCCTGCGTGGCTCAGTTGATTGAGAGTCTGACTTCTGCTCAAGTCAAGATCTCACGGTTGTGAGTTTGAGCCCCGAGTCAAGCTCTATGCTGACAGCTCAGAGCCTGAAGCCTGCTTTGGATTCTCTGTCTTCCTCTCTCCCTGCCCTCCCCCGCTTACACTCTGTCACTGTCTCAAAATAAATAAAAACTTTTTTCAAAAAAAAGGGCTTTCACCAAGTAACCAGCTTAAAAAAAAAATCGCTGGAATGAATGCTCATTTTTAATTTTAATTTCAGTGCCCTTTCTCTGATCACAATTTACAGAACTTAATTGTTTTTATTCCCAAGGGCAACAGAAATTTTTAAGAAGAAATAAAAAAATCTGGTGCCATCTGTTCCATTATCTTGGACCTACAAATGGTGAGAAGAAATGGCTGGTAAAATTTTTCTGACACTTGTCAGTTTTGGGTAATGATCTATAGGGTCCAAATGAAATTACTATCTAATCTGGCAGTTTGGTTATTAGAATGAACCTTGTCTTTGCCAGACGGAGGACAAGAAGGGATAATGGGCTTTTATGTCACAGTCCCAACAGGGGAGGGGAGAAAAACTAGATGAACTATGCCATGAAATACTTTGTTGCTGAATATCATACTCATGGTAGCAAGTCTAATTGCTTCTGCCAGGATCCAACACACATACCATTTTTTATTCAGTAGAATAGAACTGTCAGTTTGGCAGGGGAGGAGGGCATTAGAAATCATCTAGCAACCATGTAGCACCTACAGTGAGAGTTCTCACCTTTGACTATGTGCGACACACAAATTTATGTATAGGTTACATTCTACAGATGTTTTTGTGAATTGGTGTATGAAATACACAATGTTTTTGCAGCCCCCCCCCCAAATTATTTACATGATGATTCTGGTCCTAGATTTGGCTCCCAAAAGCCTAATAATCCACGGAGTAAAAAAAAAAAAAACCTAGATACATATTTCTTAAAGATAGTAAACCTATTGCAATTTCATGTCAGTACATTTTGTGTTCCTCACAACAGCTTTAGAAACTAAGCACCTTTTCTAATATTGTTTGCTATGTGTTGTCTCTGAGCTAGGAGTGCAGGTCTCAGTGTCCCCAAAATCCAAGGGCTTGAAACCTCTTGCTATGAGAATAAAGAGAGAAGCCTTTGATGTGTAAACCAGCTGCATACACCTGCTCTGAGTTGGAGGTTTCAGGTTTAAGGACAAACTGCCCTGGTATTTATGGTGTCTCTTGTTCTAACAAACTTTATTCACAAGCAACCTCAACATACAAACAATCACTGATGGAATTCCTACCGTGGTCCCAGTCCTGCCACATCCCTTATTCTTTAACTCAGAATACCTAGAATGACTGATGTGGATGAGGTTGTAGCCCTTCTGATAGGGCCAGAGATTACACAGGCTAAGGGAGTTAAGAAAAGGCCTGTGCCCTTCCTATCCCTCTTTGCAGACAAGACCTCTTAAAGCAACTGAAACAGTCAGAGACCCTGAATATATACATCCCTCATAACATCCATTTATTGATCATAAGCTACTCCTTGGCATAGACTCTCTGATATTTACTTTTGCATCTTGAATGCATAATGTGATGCTCACACAAGGCACTTTACTATTTGGTGTACTTTTGACCACCCAAATCTCAATTAGTAGAGTATAGAATGTAGAAATATAGTAATGTAACAGTTGGGCAGATGAATTGGTAGTACACCTAATAGTAATGTCAAATACTCGTCCTACAGGAAACATGCTATGATTTCAAAGAACTTATTGAAATTTGTGTTTCTCCACTGAGAAATGTCCACTTACTCATGAGCAAATATAAATCCACATAACATAATAATATACATCATGTAGTATTAACATCTAACAAGGAGGCTGATTTTGTGCCAGAGCCATAGAGCCCTTGCATATTCTAAAGTGATATATCGTCTAACTATGCATATCAATTGTGTTCAGCATTGTGCATTTTCACAACATATGGTTATTTCTATGTATAATAAAATTTTTCCTATAATAACAATTAAAAATTAAAGCAGCAAGAAAATAAGTTGGAAATTTTAATGTCAGCACCTATGAAAATGAAAATTCTTTGCAAATATAAGCACTCATCACTATCAAAGTCCATGATGTTGCTGAAATCCAACTGCAAAGGGTATGTTATCTGAATCTATTGGGTCCCTGCGTTTTTATTTTGATAGCATGATTTGCATAACACAGTACAAAGGCTAGAAAGTTATTTCTTTTGTGAAATGAAACCTTTTTTTTTAGAGAGACTGAGAGACAGTGAGGGAGAGGCAGAGAGAGAGTGAGAGAGAACCTAAGCCGGCTCCACACCCAGTGTGGAGGCCAACATGGGGCTCAATCTCACAACTGTGAACTCATGACCTGAGCTGAAATCAAGAGTCAGACACTTAACTGAGTCACACAGGCACCCCAAGATAGATCCATTTTTAAAGGCATCTCAATATTGTCAAAATACTAAATTGGAAATAATTGTTCAAATATAATTTTATGTATAAAATTTTCCTCACAAAGGAATTAATTGCTAACTTAATATGATACTATAGTTACTATGGAGAACATTATGGCAAAAAAGTGATAATAGGTGCTAAAAGAGTCCTGAAGACCAAGAACCTCCGTGAGAAGAGTGTGATCACATGGAAAACCTTGGGGTGGGACCAGAACAAGAGGAAGCAAGCAAACAGGTCCCTTGGGTGTCCTGCCAGAAAGGGAATGAGAGGTGAACTCAGTAAACTAGCCCTAAATGTAGGAATAGCTTAAAATCAACAAAACATTAACGGAAAGCCTGTGGGAGGCAAAGGCCAGTGACTCTAAATATCACCATGCCCCCCACATCAACCCACACACACAGAATCACAAAACAGGGAATTTAATTCCACACAGGAATGCTTGTGGTTTCTCAAGTAAGTGGCAATCCAGTCTACTTAGGAAAAGCGAAAAGCAGAAAAGCAAAAAGCAGCCTTTCCAGCTGGTCTTAAAGTAAGAAAAGCTACTGTTTTCTAAGATATGAAAGGGAATAGAAAAAAAGTCTCCATCTTGATGATGCTGGAGCAGATCACATAAGAAAAAAGAAACATCTTTCAGAGGAAAATATGCAAAACCTCAAGACCCAAGTGAAAATGGAACAGGCAGAGGCATGATGTTCAAAGGGTAAGAAGAGGCAAAGGTACAAAGAAATGTGAGGGGAACAAACCTGGAGGAAAATGAGAAAGCAAAGGTAGGTGAAAGCAGACACAGAGGGCTCGTGTGCACTGAAGGGCAATGTGAAATTATCTCATGGTGAAAACAGCAGCACCAAGGGGTGACTAATCACCAAGTAGTGGAAAATGTCCACAAGCAGCATCTCTCAGGTTGCTCAAGAGAGCAGGTGTGGCCAATAGAGAGAGAAGCTTCCACTGTTCACTGTGGGATCTAATCCAGACTCAGCTGCTGCTGGAAAGATTTTCCCAAAACCCAATTTAAATCACCTTCCAGAATGTCACTTAATACAGCGAAAAGGAAAAAAAAATTTTTTTTAAAGAAAAAAAAGTATACACACTCACACAGGCACAATCCAGAAATATAATTTTAAAATTCCCTTTCAAACCTGAGGTGTTTCTTCATTTGTCCATTTCGAACTTTGGGGTTTCCACACACTTTGTGGAATTTTTCCTCAAGACCTCAGATGGAAAAATCCCTAACATAAAGAAAATGGTACAGAGTTGTCAGAGCTTAAGAAATAATTTACCAAATGTATTGTGATGTGAAAACCAGCCAAATGTAAACCAAAATCACATGAAGAGTCTCACTGCCCACCAAGCAACCAGCTTTGTTTTCAGTTTTTAATTTAATAGCCCCACTGACTTTGGGACCCTGGTGTGTGGAAACTATATAGTTTGATGATAAAAGCTCCATCTTTCCCCAAAATGACCAAAATCAAAACATTAGAGGTGGAATAAAAAATAAAAAGCAGGGTAGACACAAAAATGTGTGCCCTGGCAGTTAGAAAAAAGAGAAGGAGGAGGGGAAGGAGGAGAAAGAGGAGGAGAAAGAGGAGGAGAAAGAGGAGGAGAAAGAGGAGGAGAAAGAGGAGGAGAAAGAGGAGGAG
>NC_064818.1:19242912-19325645 GCF_023721935.1 Panthera uncia | reverse complement strand
AAAAAAAAAAAAAAAAAAAAAAAAGGAAGGAAGGAAGGAAGGAAGGAAGGAAAAATCTTGTGATCTGGACACAGTTGCTTTTCAAAATTTTCAGAGTCAGGCTTCAATTCACTAACAGTGTTGGTTTACCAAGAAACTTTAAGAGAAAGCAGATGTAACCTATAATACAATGACTGCAATACAAACTGTAATTCATCTGGTATTGCAAGCAATAAACCTCAGGTCTGTAGGGGACCCATTTGCAATTTTGGTCTGCTAAAAGAGAAACATTTTCATGTTCGGAGTCCGTTTCCTGGCTTCCTCTTTTCTGTCCAAGTATTTGGAAGGTAAACAATTTTAGCTTGGAAATCAGAGCTCAAGGAGAGTGTTGCACACTCACACACACTCAGAGGTCAGTCCCTAAAGCCGGTACGGTAAGACAGCTATAGAAATAAAATTTCCCAATCACACCTGAGGTGCCCCTGGGGAGACCACCTGCTCCAGACACAGATGAGACATTCCTTCTGTTCCCTGCAGTGTGGGACATCAACTGAGCAGAGGTTGCCAACCTCTGGCAAGTTGTGAAGAAATCAGATAGAAATGCAAGAGACTTTGGACTTCTCTCCAAGAGGAAATGCCCACTTTTAAACGGCTGCAGGGTTTTTGTTTTTTGTTTCTTCAACAACTTGTAACCAAAGGGGCTTTAATCCTCTGTGACCAATTTTTGCAGACCCCATGTTTTCGGCTTCAGAATTATCCAGTTTATTGATAGAGTTTACTAAGTTTATTCAGTCTCTCAAGTACTATTCACCTAAACAAAAAAGTTACTTTCTACTTGGAATAATAGAAAATAAGCTCTTCAGCTCAAAGTTCTTCACTCTAAATTCCCAACACACCACTTTTCAGTCAGATAAGGGGTGTAAGGAGACAAGAGCAGAAAACAGCAACATTGTACGGAGCTACATTATGGCAGTATGGTGAGGGCTCAAATTCATCTGGCAGTAAAACACAAAGCAAACCAACCTAAACCAGAAACTTCCATCATGGCCAGTACATTGTGAGTTTCACACTGCTGTGTTTAGGGGATTATTGTTGAATCTAGGCTTCTAATACACCTAACACCTCAACATTGGGTTTTAAACTGGTGATCGATGAAAGAGAAACTGAACAGTTAAGACCTGTCACATAGGGTGCAGTGATACCATCTACTACCACCCTGTCAGTGTAAAGATGGGAAAGAAAGAAAAAAAGGAAAGGACAAGGAAAAGAAAAAATTAGGATAGAACAGAATAGAAAATGGAATGGAAAGAAAGGAGCAGACAAGGACAGAAAAAGAAGAAAAAGTCTTTCCTACAATATATTAAGGTATGTTTTACACACACACACACACACACACACACACACACACACACAATATTTATAAAGTCTAAGGCAAAAAAGAACAGAAATTCCAAGAAAATATGAGGGAGGGTGGAAGAGCAAGTGAGAGAGTGTGTATATACCAACTTTGTTAACAAGAGAAATGGTATCACAAATTACTGGGATAAGATTATCTAGAAAGTGGTGCTGAGAAAACTGCCTCCTTTTAAGGAAATAAAATTGGATCCTGAACTAACATCATAATACAAAACTACACTGCAGGTAGAACAAAGATCAACGCATGAAAAGTAAAAAAACAAACAGAAAAAAACCCCAATAAACTGAGCCACTGCGGGGATAGACCACAAGAGGTGTCTAAATTTCCATCAACAGAGGAAGGAGTGATGGGAGCACCATGCAGCCCTTCCCCCTCCCATTCTTCCTGACTGCTTAAAGTGGCAGCTACCATCCTGTGACCACATATTACAAAGCACAAAGAAAACAGTACATTACATAGAGAATGAAAGTACCTAGGTCCCTGGCCTTGGACATCTCACATCAGTGGAACCAGCTCTGGGCTGCTGACCTCCAGATCTCTTGTGATGAGGAAAAAGTAACCTCTGCCTTTGGAAACTACTGCTAACTGGGATTTCTGTTCTTTGCAGCTAAATGAGTAGAAGTCCATGATAAAGTAAATGCTGTCTACTCATGGGAATAAGACAATGCCTACTGCTGTTTTTGAAAATGTCTCCTAATGTACAGAACAGGTGTGCTCTTGAAAATGATCAAAACTTATTCTACAATCAACAGTGCCCATAAAATATTTAAGGGAGGATCTGTCAGAGGGAGAGACATGAGAGACAGAGGTCTAGCAGCCAAACAGGATACGGATGTTAGAGACAACCTGTTCCCTTATCACCCCTTGTTGAGGTCTGGTTCAACTACTGCCAGTCCTGGGTCTGGGGGCATTCCACATGGGATTGGCCTTGGATGGACAGGAAGACAGTCAAGGAAGGTCTGAATCCTGCACTGTTATAGAATCAGGCCCATCCTATCTATTGAGATCTTCTGCAAGTAGATATTCAAACTCTGTCCCTGGGAACTTCTGATATCAGAAAATTGCATACCAATACACTGTAAATGCCAAGAATATAATGCTGATGACAAAAATTTAGGTTTATATGTTTTACTCAACAACTCCATAATAGCCCAGATGCCTCACACAGCGGGCCCACAATGCCTCAGGTAAGTTCTTTCAGACTTTTTTGTGCAATTGAGAAATGCCTTAGATTCAGAAATATATACCAAATTGCTTTTTGTTTTTACCATTTTCCCTTCTTACTTGAAGAGGTATAAAATAAAAAATGCACACAAATTCAATTCTATGTCTAAAAATAAGAAAAATTGAAAAAGTTCAATTGTTCATGCTAAATCATCATGAAGTATACTGCAGAGAAAGTTAAAATAGCAAATGTGGCTTGTTTCCATTTTAACACTTTCTTTTTACTTGGTTTTCTCAAAAAAATAAATGCACCCTGTAGGCATTTTACATGTATAGTCTTAATTCCAAATGAATTAGATCACCTAAAATCATACAGCCTGTGGATTTTTGGTTCCAAACCTGCATGTGAATGAATAAATGCTGCAGGCACTTTAAAAAGTGAATCTCAGTTGCCTCCTAGAAACAAAATTTGAAATATTCATAATTCAATAAAGGAAAATTAAAATACAAGAATATGCATTCTGACTAGGGGTAAATCCCGGTTATATTTTGGGCTATATTATTTCCTGGGCCTTGAATTATTCTTCTCTAGCAGTACTGATCTGCTTGCTTTAATAATCAAATATTTTGTATCTTAACTGATAAGTATTGCATCTCAGACACACAGAGAGAAAAAGATGAAATTATTCCTACTAGACATGTTACTTCATAAATATAAAACATAGCCCAGGTATTATGAATGAAACAGTTAAATTTTAAGGAAATCTATGGTTGACATAGTTTTTATAGCTATATTTTCATTACAAATATTACCAATAACATCACAAAACTGACAGCACATTAGGCTGACACCAGTCAAAAATCACCACAGTGGAGACATTAAGAAATGGTTGTGATCAATGTTTTAGCAAGTGTACCATATATGTCAGAATCACTTTACTAATACAGAAATAAGAAAGGAGACTTCAGGTAAGTTATAGGAATGAGTGATAAAAAAAAAAATAACAGAGAACAAAAACCAATCTTAATCATTTGGAGTCTGTGGCTCTTCCTGGTTTTCCTGAATTAAGAATGGTTTCTGGAAACTCACAGCCTGTACATTTCATTGCTACTAATTTGGGTATGTGCATCTTCCATTTCAAACCTCTTCAATGGGCCCTATGATTAATAGTCTATTCTCTAGGGTTGTGTTTCATTTTCATAAAGTCTTAACATTTCTTTGGGTGGGGGAGAGAGAAAGAAAAAGGAAAAAAAAAACTGGGGAAGCAAAAGACTTTTCCAAAGGAAGAACATAAACATGAAATAGGAATCACAGGTTTTTTGTGTTCAATGAGAATCCTTCATGTAAGAAAATATCTGTGGCTTCAAAACAGTAAAGACTGATTCCAACTAAAAGGGATGTGCCTTTTGGATTTCTAGCACTTAGGTTTTAACAAAACTTTTCACTTGCAAGTGATAATAGGTGGATGGTAATGGTAGTTATGATCTAGCTGTTTAGCTTCAAATATCTTTTACTCAATCCAGTTTATCGGCAGAAGCATAATATCCAGCATGTAGAATTTTTCACCTATTGTATTTCATTGGTTGCAAGATGCACATTTCAACACCAATGAAAGAGTGATGGATCTTAAAATTGACAGCTACCATAGCTCTTAGTCCACTGGCAGTCCTGACAGTTCCACTGTCTGTGCATAAACAAGGACACAAATATTTTCACATTTCTTGTGTCAAAACATATCTAAAAGAGCTCTTATAAAATAATTCCAAATGATGATAAAGCATTGTGTCATAGTTTAAATGGCAGCATTTTTTTCTTTCTTGGTGCTATATGTTTCTAACATTCAATGGCATTATAGATTAAATGAAATAGGGCATAAACATAATCCAGATACCTAATACTTGTCCATGACTGGTGTTTCAAGTTGCCTAACAAGTATTAAAGCTTTCCCACTAGCCATCATGGCCCCACACCACAGAATCCCAAATAAACTTAACTAGGCTTTTCTCTCACTAGCTACTATTCTTGCTGTCCTGCTGCTAGAAAGTGTTCGTGATGGCCTCAATATTTGTTCCATCTACTTGCATTCAGTATTTTTTCACGCTCTCTCTTGCTAGGACCCACTACCCTAACGCTGTTCTAGATTTTGAACTCTTAATTATCTTCAAAGTCCAAACCAAGTACCAACTTATCTAAACAACCATTTCTGATCTCTGCATCTGAATTTGTTCTCATCCCCCACCCTGTGAAACACTCCAAATACCATCTGGATGATCCATATTTGAGAATTACAAACTGAAGATATGATGTTGGAATTCAGCTGGTGAATACAGGTTTTGTTGGTTGATATTATGTTTTTGTTTTATTTTTAACTTGAGCAACATGTTTTAAAAGCTCACAAAAATCCAAAATCTTAGTACTGGGTGCCTGGCTCCCTAGACATTTGATTTTACAATCCCTGCCTTATCCAACAAAAGGTATGGAAGTCTCTTAGTGGAAGAAATTCTATCTTACATATTATCCTAGACCCATAGAAGGTAATTATGAGCAGAAGAGGAAATGCATATTTACTTTAAATATTCTAATAATGTTAGAGCTTTGGAGGATGCTCTGTAAGAGTCCAATTTAAACGTTAATTTCTTGAGGTACACTGAAGTAACTGCATAGGTTATTTTTTGCAATGGAAAACACAATGAGCTTTTGTCTACCTTATTATGCTGGCTGTTTTGTATTTGCTTATTTGTTTTGCTGTATGTTTAGACTCAAGAGAGGAGACAAACTGAGTATCAATGAGCGGTTTTTTTGGTTTGTTTTTGTTTTGTTTTTAGTTTCTACAAAAACAACACTACTACAGTTTTCAGGAACAGAGTACATGTTGTAAACAGTTTTAGAGTTTTGACCAACAGTGGAATTAATGCTTAATTCAGAATGGAATTTAATGTAAAACCAAAAGCACCTCAGGAAGATGACCATAAGAAGCATCCTGTCCCTCTTTAAGTTCATATCAGATAAACAGATCAGTTTTAAGCACCTGCTGCATACCTGCATACTTGGGATACAAAAAGGAAGAAATCATGATCAATTATGACCTCCACCCTTGGAATTTAGCATACTTCTTCCAAAGAAACCATAAAACCCACTTAAAGGGTTTTATATGTAATCAAAGCAAATGTTTAAAAATTCTCATTCTTTGGAAGCTCTTCTTCACTAAACATCCCTGAATATTAAGCAGTCATTTGGGCCAAACTATTACTTAGTGGGATCTTCCTAGTCTAGTTCAAAGAGCAATAAGGTTTTTTCAGGGCGTTTAAAAATAATGGAGGAACTGGTAGGAACTAGAATCACCTAGGGAAGTGGTTCTTTAAGTGTGGGTCCCAGGCCAGCAGCACAGCTGACCTCAACTAGGAACTTAGACGTGGAAATTCTTAGGCCCCACCCAGACTCACTGAATCAGAAACTCAGGGGGTGGGATAGCAATTTGTATTTTTAAAAAACCCTCCAGGTGATACTAATGCACACTCTAGTTCAAGAAGCACTGATGGAGTGCTTCTGCGACCCTTGACATGTTGCAGAAAAAATTTTTGAAGGCCATTCAGCCAAAAAAGAGACACAGGTTTCCTGCTGCCCAATTAAATATTCTTCTACCATGGCAGAACACAACATATATTATTTGCCACTCTGTATCAAAGTGTAATTTTGAGCCACATGTAAAAGCTCAGAGAAAGAATTGCTGGCTTGAGCTATTTTCATTCTCCATTTGCTCCCTTTTAAAAAAATATGAAACTCATTGGAGATGAAGATACTTAGGAAAATTAATTTATTGCTAAAGACAATACCATTAGTGTGGTCTGGGCTTGAATCTCTATGTCATATAGCACATACCAGGCATTATACTATACATGTTCATCTCTTTATTATCTACCTGCTCCTCTAGGCTGTAAGTCCATAAGGAGAGAAATCTTTCTTCTTTGTTTACCTCTACATCCTCAAATGCTTAGAACACTGCCTGGCACACAGGAGGCACTCAAAACCCACTTAATTTGAGTCAATGAATAAATTAACCTAAAAATTAACTTGTGTTAGCACTTAAACTTTGGAATACCTTTTCTCCAACTATACTGTAAGCTATTAGAGACTCAGTCTTAAATAGTTATTGAACCCACATCAGCCAGATAGTGATATATGTAAATGATGGATGGGCTGTATTCCAATAAAATTTTATTTACAAAAACAGTCAATGGGCCAGAATTGACCTGCAGAATGTAGTTTTGCTGACCCCTGATCAAAGCCACAAAAGTAACAACTATTATCACTTTTATTAGTTTCAAAATCGAATTAAGTTGACAGATACAAACAAGAGGCTATAAGCACCTTTCAAATACCTATTTTTAGAGAGAGCACATTAATGTTTATGTTACTTAAAATCTATACCATATCTCCTAAGAAAATGAAAAAAGTTGTGGAGACTTACTTATTAATATCAATTACTTATTTACTTATTTTCTTTAAATTGGTCAATATAAAGTTCATTCCCATATCTTTTTAATAAACAGATATAATCAAAGGGGATATTAACGAAAGGCTGCCTCCTTCATTCACTGACCTATACAATTCAGGGGCAATAAAGATAGTAGTAAAATGGCCATAGTTTATTAAATCCAAGTTTACTCTGGCATCCCAAGGCTAAAGTTAATCTCCATAGCATAGAAAAGTGCTTTAATAACAAACAGATATATCACTTTATATTTCTCTTTTTAAAAAAGAATACTTCCTTTGTGATTATAGCCACAGGAAGAAAGACCAGGCCCTACAACCACACTGTGTGGTCCCATGAACCTCAGCAGCTGACATAAGCAAGGATAAATCACGTGGTTCTGTTGATGGGGAGACTGTCCTTTGGAAATGGAGGGAAAGGAGAGAGCCAAGAGTTGAAAGTCATCCTCTCAAGCACTATTCTGTTGCCAGAATCATGGCTATTGTTATTGGCATTCATTTTTCCAAGAGAGAATGAATTTATGAACTCTGAACATGCATCTCCCTCTACCACCTTTTTATTAAATGCAATCATTGAGTGTGCTGGTAAATGTGCACTGTACTAGAAAACAATGGCTTAATATATTCATGGCCCATTTTAGGACAGGAAAAGAATGCCTCTCTCCCCCATCATGCTCCTGCAAACTGATTCACAGAAAGGAACAAACAGAACCAGACTGAGATAGAAACATAGCCACAACCAATGGGCAGCCATCACGTTTCTCCTTTAGTTTCTTTGACTGCAAAACTGGGAACTCATTTACTCATTCATTCCCCCCCCCCTTCTTAGTAATCATACTTCTGCCAAATTCTTTTTTTTTTTAATGTTTATTTTTGAGAGACAGAGAGAGAGAGAGCTTGAGAGAGAGAGAGAGAGAGCTTGAGAGAGAGAGAGAGAGAGAGAGAGAGAGAGAGAGAGGCAGAGAAAGAGGCAGACACAGAATCCGAAGCAGGCTCCAGGCTCTGAGCTGTCAGCACAGAGCCAGACGCAGGGCTCGAACCCACAAACCACAAGATCATGACCTAAGCCGAAGTCAGACACTTAAACCAACTGAGCCACCCAGGTGCCCCACTTCTGCCAAATTCTAATTAAGGGAGAGGTAGGTGTTTTCATCTCCCTGTCCTCTTTAGCAGAAGAAATGAGCAAGCAAATCTCTGGAAAGACTTTGCTGTCCAAAGGATTTGAACTGTTTTACTTCTCAAAATGCTGATAGGCTCCATAAAATAATTTTTATAAAAACATTTGTAAACTGTGAGGTATGTCACAACTGCTAATATATTTTATTTCATTGTTTGAGTCTTTGCCCACTCTAAATCATAGTATTTGATATAGTTAGTTCATATTTTATAGATATGAAAGCAAGAAAAGTAAGTTTCAGTAGGAAAATGACCTCTCATGGATAAATAGATTAAATGTTGTCCATATCTTCTTAACTGTTAGCAAACCTTCAGAGGCACTAGCCAAAGGGAAAGACCAATTTGGATGGCTATAAAAATATGACAAAGGAATTATCTCCACAATTATGTGTGGCTGCAAAAAATAGCATCAGCACATTATTCTTCCCACTCCTCCCTCTCTTAGGCCCCTCTCATCTGTTGTGGTAACACATCTCCTCTAAAATAGAAGTATGGAGGGGCGCCTGGGTGGCGCAGTCGGTTAAGCGTCCGACTTCAGTCAGGTCACGATCTCGCGGTCCGTGAGTTCGAGCCCCGCGTCAGGCTCTGGGTTGATGGCTCGGAGCCTGGAGCCTGTTTCCGATTCTGTGTCTCCCTCTCTCTCTGCCCCTCCCCCCTTCATGCTCTGTCTCTCTCTGTCTCAAAAATAAATAAAAACGTTAAAAAAAAAAATGAAAAAAAAAATAAAATAGAAGTATGGAAAAATACAAATATCTACCCTAGAACACTAGGGGTAGAATGAGGTAAAAAGGGAAAGGGGACAAAATAATGGCCCTTCCAAAGACTTCCACGTCCTTTCTTCCTAGACCTGCTGAGTATGTTAGGTTACAAGGCAGAGGATATTTAAGGTTGCAGATGGAATTAAGGTTGCTAATCAGCTGATCTTAAAATGGGGAGATTATCCTGGATTATCTAAGTGGGCTCACTACAACCACAGGGGTCCTTAAAAGTAGAAGAGGGAAAAAACAAAACAAACAAAAAAAAAAAAAAAAAAAAAAAAACAAAAAAAAAAGTAGAAGAGGGAGGAGAAGAGTAAATTCAGAGAGAGATGTGACTACAGAAAAGGCTTTGAGAATGAAGAAATGGGGCCATAAGCCAAGGAATGTGGGTGGCCTGTTGGAGCTAGAAAAGGCAAGAATATGAATTCTCCCTTAGAGTTCCCTGAAGAGAACATAGTCCTGTCAATACGTTGATTTTAGCCCAGTCAGACCTTTGTTGTTCTGACCTACAAAGCTGTAAGACAGTAAATCTGTATTGTTTCAAGCCAATAAATTTATGGTAATTTGTTATAGCAACAATAGAAAACAGTCGGTATTTCTGGTATATGTTTTTTTTGTTTTTTGTTTTTGTTTTTTTTTGAAAGAGACAGAGCAATTGGAGGGGCAGAGGGAGAGGGAGAGAGAATGTTAAGCAGGCTCCACACCCAGCACCCAACTTGGGGCTTGATCTCACGACCATGAGATCATGATCTGAGCTGAAATCAAGAGTCGGATGCTTAACCCACTGAGCCACCCAAGCACCCCTCTGATATATTCTTATATAATCCTATTAAGCAGGTACTACTAGTCTTCCCATTTCACAGATGAAGACACTGTAACAAGCGAAGTTAGTAATTTGTCCAAGGTAACAAAGCTAGTAGGTGGTAGAGCCAGCATTCAAGCCCAGGTAGTCAGGCCCCAGTGCCCACACTCTTAGCCAGTACTTGGCACCATGAAAGATACAATGCTGCAGGGAACTCCTTAAGTACAACCATATCCTGTGGTTAAAATGTGAAGTTTTGTCATGGAGAGTCATGGAAAGATTAGAGACATCATGTGGTCAAAGGAAATGAAGTGGTTTGTTATAACATTTACTCAGGAATATGGAGGTAGCAGAATAGTGTTATAATAGAGGACAAGAGAAAATCTAATTTAAGGCCTGAATGAAACTGTAAAAATAGACCAAAAAAAAAAAAAAAAAGACCCACAAAAAAACAAAAAAAAAAAGAAAAACCTTGTAAGATCTCTCAAGACGAGTCAATCTTTCTAATTTCTTCCACACCATCAATCCTATCCACTTGCTATAATTCACTTCCGTTCCATGGTTCAGTTCCTACAAAATTAGCCCTGTTCACCTTCAAGTGCCTTCTACCCACCAATATCTTTTCCACAACTTCCTACATCTATTCTTCTTGAGCCACAGTCCAGAGGTGGTTACTGTACTGAATACAGACAGACACATCTGAATTTAACAAGGGGGATATATCAGCAAATGATTTCTTGCCCAAGGTAAGGATAAAGATGTCAAATCAGAAAAAGTTTATCACAGAATTGAAGACTTTATGCTTTTGTCTCAATAGTTAATTAAATAATATATAAAATTTAACAATAAAGAAAAATAATTTTCAGTTTTAGAAAATAAGATCTTATTAATATTCAAGTGATGCTGGCTAATGAATAATAGCTATTCCCTTAGATGGCACCATATACCTTGGTGCCAGTTTAGTCCTCTACAAAGCTTTAAAAAGTATGTATTACAATGGCCATTAAACTAAAACACTGAAACTTTTCAAAATTACATCTTTAACAAATATATGGCTTCATCAGGTGTTAGCTTAAAAATGAAATTTTTCTTTGGCAGAAAAACTGGGGGGGGGGAGAAGGTGTATGCCAAAACTGAGTTTATTTATTACACTACAAAACAAGTGATATTAAAACAGCAATCTTCAGCTGTGCTTAAGAAATTTAAATTTTTCTATCATAAAACAGTATTATTTTTTCTATTTGGCAACTGAAATAATACTTCCTTGTTTTTGGTGAACAAAACATCAATTTAAGAATACGATATATCATCACTCAATTTTTTAACTGTTCACTTATAATTGCATTTTATTAACCTCTTAAAATGATTTTGAAATATTCATCCATGTAACACCTTGAATAAGCTAAATTCTTCTGCCTGAGTTTATTAGAGTAGCTTTAAGGATGAAACGCATTTTTGTGGCATGACTGTTTCACAGCAAAGATGATACTCGATACCTGCACTGAGTTTTGTTGTCATGGGGACCATCTTGGAGAAACCATTTAAATGCCAGAATTTCAAACTCCTTAAAACACTGCCTTCAAGTCTGGCTTCACTTATAACTTGGAAATCAAAACTGTAGTAACCATTTTTGTTTTTTAAAAATGCATAACCCATCTGCTTAAAAAAAAAAAAAAAAGGTATTGACTTCACTCTTCAAAGTCTTGAATTTCCTTTCCATGAAAAATTCTGAGACTAGAGCATACCAGCCTGGGGGATTCTGCTGCCTAGCAGGTATCCATGGAAACAGAAGTATACATCATGAGCCTGCACCAAAGCTAGAATGATAAGACCATAACTGAGAAGTGTGGCATATGTTTTTCACAGCTGCTGTCTCCTTGTTTTATTACTGTTGGTATTTTAAAAGAAATTCAGCAAACTTCATCTTTTCCTTGAAGTTTATCAGAAAATCACCATCAAAATAGATGGTGATGCCCAAATGATGAAATTAAATGGTATCAGAGAAATAAAAATTCAAGTGGAAAGAAGGGAAGACCTGGTTCCCAATTAGTTGAAAGCATATGTACACATTTTATCAGCTCCAGTTTCACTGGCCTAGTAACCTCCCACTTGTCCATGGAAGGGTGATACCCAGAAGCACAAAGACACCTGGAGATTGTATTTTCTTAAGAAATCACAAATCACAAAGTCCTTCTCAACATGGTTCCAAGGTACCTTATTTTAAGCCTGTCTCCCAACTCCACTATTCCATGAACTCTGCATCCCAGCCACCTGAGCCTGTTTGTAGTCCCATACATATGTTGTGTGCCTTTCGGACTTTCCCTCACCATACCCACCACCTGAATGCCCTTTGAGCCCTCATCCTGCAAGAAATAAAGGATCTAAAAAACCATGACCAACCCCCACCTAGCAAAAGTGCCTTCTAAATTGCCATAATTATTTTATTTACATTGCTTACATTTACTTTATACTTTCTAGAGAATGCAGGTATCTCCCTCACTTTTCCATAATGTTGACCATTTGAGGGGAGAGAGGATTAAAGCTCTTAATCTAATAGCTAGTTCTCCAGTAACTTGATGACAATAATAATAGAAGGGATGGCAAAAAATTAAGGAATATTAACTTCAACCAACGAATATCTAATAATATTGAAGTATAAACCTTTAAGCAGATCAAACCAAAGTTGTAGGAGACACACTAATAGCAAAAAAGTTTTTTGTTTAAATATAGCTAACCTCATGGCAGAGGTGAACAGCTCTTGAGAATACTACTGAGATACAACAATTCATTCACATGGACACTTACTGGTGTCAAGAAATCTTTAAAATACTCTATAAGGGCTACTGAGTATAATTCTAAAGAAAATGATTGAAGATTTTTCTCCTAAAGTTTCTTCCAGACAGCTTTTTAATAAAACATACACACACATAATCAAATACAATAGTTGGGCATGAAGTAAAAATTGTGTCTAGAAAAAACCACGAAGTCTTTACAGTGACTACTTTGGCATTTTTGGACACCAACTTAGAAACATTTATTTAAAGCCATAATAAAACTGAATATCCAAATTTCAATGGCCCATTTTATAACAAAAAAGTTACAGTTCTGTCAAGTCCAAAAATATACTTTTCATTTTTTGCTATCCCAACTGCTCACTAGACATCTCCACCAAGTACCTCCATTGCAACAAGTTCAAAGCTTAAATGATTACCCATTCCATTCCCACATATACAAAACAAAAACAAAATTGCTCCTTCATTCATATTTTCTATTTTAGTTGAAAATGCCAACAACTGTGGTCATCAAAGCAAAAGCCTCTAAGTTAGTCTTGATTTGTTTCCTAACCTCAAGCCCTAAACCCAACAATTTCAGTAGAGAAACTATATCTTGTAATATAAACAGCATGGATTTAAATATAAAGGGCTTCTTATGAACTATAAAATCCTTGGACAAGATACCTCAGTTTCCCAGTTTCTAAAGTGAGGTTATAAAAGTTCTCTCAATATGAGTCTTTTAAGAAAATTCTTTAAAAATCAAATGGGTTTTTTTAATATGAAATGTATTGTCAAATTGGTTTCCATACAACACCCAGTGCTCATCCCAACAGGTGCCCTCCTCAATGCCCACCACCCACTTTCCCCTCCCTCCTACCCCCATCAACCCTCAGTTTATTCTCAGTTTTTAAGAGTCTCTTATGGTTTGGTTCCCTTCCTAACTTTTTTTTTTCTCTTCCCCTACCCCATGGTCTTCTGTTAAGTTTCTCAGGATCCACATAAGAGTGAAAACATATGGTATCTGTCTTTCTCCGTATGACTTATTTCCCTTAGCATAACACTCTCCAGTTCTATTCACGTTGCTACAAAAGGCCATATTTCATTCTTTCTCATTGCCAAGTAGTATTCCAATGTGTATATAAACCACAATGTCTTTATCCATTCATCAGTTGATGGACATCTAGACATCTAGGCTCTTTCCATAATTTGGCTATTGTTGAAAGTGCTGCTATAAACATTGGGGTACAAGTGACCCTATGCATCAGCACTCCTGTATCCAGAAGTGGACCCACAAAAGTATGGCCAACTAATCTTTGACAAAGCAGGAAAGAATATCCAATGGAAAAAAGACAGTCTCTTTAACAAATGGTGCTGGGAGAACTGGACAGCAACCTGCAGAAAGAATGAAACTAGACCACTTTCTTTCACCATTCACAAAAATAAACTCAAAATGGATAAAGGATCTGAATGTGAGACAGGAAACCATCAAAGCCTTAGAGGAGAAAGCAGGAAAAAACCTCTCTGACCTCAGCCGCAGCAATTTCTTACTTGACACATCTCCAAAGGCAAGGGAATTAAAAGCAAAAATGAACTATTGGGACCTCATCAAGACAAAAAGCTTCTGCACTGCAAAGGAAATAAATGGATTTTGAGATATACTTCCATTATTCTACATTGTTCTCTTGGAATTCACAAAATATATCAGATTAATGGTTATGAGAAAAAATATAATTATAGCAAAAACTATTTCATTTTCTTCAATCTACTCTTTTCCAATTGTATTCATTTTTTAAAATTTAAAAATTTTAATTCTAGTGTAGTTAACATACAGTAGTGTATTAGTTTCAAGGATACAATACAGTGATTCACCAATTCCATATATTACTCGGTGCTCATCATTACAGGATACTCTTAATCCCTATCACCTATTTCCCCCATTGGCCTACTAACCGCTCCTCTGGTAACAATCAGTTTGTTTGCTATAGTTAAGAGTCTGTTTTTTGGTCTTTTTTTTCTTTTTTTTTTCCTTTGTTCATTTGTTTTGTTTCTTAAGTTCCACATATGAGTGAAATCATGGTATTCGTCTTTCACTGACTGGCTTATTTTGCTTAGCACAATACTCTCTAGATCCATACATGTTGTTGCAAATAGCAAGATTTCATTCGTTTTTATGGCTGACTAATATTTCTATGTTTGTGTGTGTGTGTGTGTGTGTGTGTGTGTGTGTGTGTGTACACACACATCTTCTTTATCCATCTGTCAAAACCACAGTGAGATATCACCTCACATCTGTCAGAATGGCTAAAATCAAAAGCTCAAGAAACAACAAGTGTTGGTATGGATATGGAGAAAGGGGAACCCTTCTATACTGTTAATGGGAATTAAACTGGTGCAGCCACTGTGGAAAACAGTATGAAGGTTCCCCCCAAAATAAAAGTAGAACTACCCTATGATCCAATGATTGCATTACTGGATATTTACCCAAAGAATACAAGACACGAATTTGAAATGACATATGTACCGTGTTTATGGTTGCAGCATTGCATGGTTGCAGTAATGTTGCAGCAATATTTATAATAGCCAAAATTATGGAAGCAGCCCCAGTGTCCATCAATACAGTATTCCTGTTTAAGGAATGTATTAACATTTCTTCTTAAAAAAAATCAGTCACAGAATACTAACCTATTTCATGGGGTTGTCATGAGGTTAAAGCTCATGTTCTACCACATATATCCCATTCATATTAATAAAAATCCTTTCTCCTGAAAATCCATTTTATTGCCTCAGTGTCACACTCCTGACCTCTTCTGTTCCCATTCCTATCACCACAGTTCATGTCTCATCTGGTTTGTGAGCAACACCTTGCAACATTTGATCTATTCTCTCACCTCTTCAGCTCATCCTCCACTCAGAAACCCTTCTAAAGTACAAATGTGAGCACTGTCTTCCCGGTAAAGAACAAATTCCTTAGAATACACACCCTTCTCAATGTGGCTCCAAGTCCTTTCCCAGTGTATTGATGTACCCTCTCCCATTTGAGGCCATTCCAGCACAGTTCTGGGGGCAGCATTCACAGTGTGATCTCTTAGGGTCCCAGCAACTAGTTTCTCTGTTAATGAAATGTGTGTGCTTTCAAGGCTCTGCCTTTCCACATGTTACTTTCTTGGTCTATAAAAGCCACCCCACACCCATCCCCTTCTCCGTCTGGCAAACAATTCATCCTTCAAAGCCAACCCAAATGTCACTTCTTCTATGAGGTCTTCCAAAATGAGTTAGTCACTCCTGTGGACTCCCATGGCATTTTGTTCTCAACTCTATGCTGGGGAGCTATTAAAACTCAGGAATAAAAGTGAAAAAGACATAAACAGTGATTTAGAAATTATTAACTCCTAAAGAGATTTTTTTACCCAAATCCAAGCCACTGCATACTGTTCTCTACACATATACACACACGCGCACACACACACACACACACACACACACACACACACACACGATCCAGAGAAATACTGGGAACAAAATCCTCAACATAATCAAATAAATTCAGAAACCATCAGATTTGTCCAAATGAATCAGACTTGATCTCATTTTGAAATACCTGATGGTGTCTCGACAACTTCTAAATGTCAAAGGAGTTTCAGGGAACAGCCAAAAAATTTTAAGACTCTCATAAGTTTCCAAAATATAATTTCTAAATTGTAATAATTTTTTCTTTATACATGTGCAAAACTTTTAGAATTCAATGGGGACATAAACCTTCATTTCAAAAATTAACTTTGAAATTGGGAAATAAAAACATATGCTATTTCCAGGCACTGGTCATAATAACAATAGCTACCATTCGCTAGGGGGCTTAGTGCCAGAACTCCTCAGGGCATTTCCTGCAGATTCCTGCATTTAAATCCTACAGCTACCCAATGAAATAGGAGCCATTATTCCTATTTTACAGACAAGGAATTTGGTCAAAAAGGTTAACTGAACTCAGCTAGACACTGTCTGGTCAGGACCCAAATCCAGACCTTCGGACTCCCTGGCCCACGTGCATATTCTATAAGCTACAACAGAGTATGAAAAAGCTAGGCTGATTGGATAACTTCTCTTTGAAGCAAATAACCAAAGACTTGCTCAGATTGTGAACTTCACAGAGGCAGCCTTCTTTAGCTAGAGGGATTTAACAGGAGCTATTCACCTCAGACTAATATACTAATCTCCTACAGTACTAAAAGAAATTATCAGAATTATTTTTATTTCCTTATAAAGTATAAAACTTCCTTAAAGGGGATATATGTCTATTTTCTATTTATTTTGATAGACCTATAAACTCAATATAAGGAAGATTAGTTCTAAGAACACAGGAGTCTGTTAAGCTAAAATTTATCTATGATATCTCAAAAACAAACAGTAGGGGAAAAATCTTGCAGTTCATGTAAGAATTGTTGGACAGCAACTGAATTTGGAAATAAAGTATAGAAAATATTAAGCCAAGGTTTTGTAAATCCAGTTGTATTTTCTTCACTTCAACCAAATCAGTGTTTCTCATCCTGGCTGAACATGACAATTTTGATTTATATTTCCCTTGAACTACTCAACTCACTTCTCTTTGACAAGTACTGGATAACTGTAAACAAAGAGTACTGTGCTTTAATAAGTGCAAGAATGCTGACAGTACTGGCTCCATCTTCGGCCTTCCATCTTGTCCATGTTCACCTGATGACCTCTCTTGAGGCTATGTGTTCTGCACCCCTTGGAGATTAATATACATACCTTAGAAATGCCAACCAAGGCCAGGATGGGGAGTGGCCTGTTTTGGCCTCCCATGAATTTGGCAGAGATAACATAGTCTTTCTCCCTCCCGATGAACAGGTGGCACCATGAGATCTAATTAAAGATTTGCTATCAATTAGGCCCATGCAAACTCTTTCAGGTGCATGTGAACCCTGTGATCTCACTACAATGAGATCTTCTATGTGTCCCATTGCTCTATAGAGTCTGTGGACTAAGGTTTGGACATTGCAGAGAATAGTTATTCTATTCTCAGCTATATCATCATCTGTCCAATCCCCACTGTAATAAAACTCTATTTTTACCCTGGATAAAATTCTAAGCAAACTGTACAGAGTGGCCTGCTCCCCGTTTCAAAGTGCCTTCTCAGTTTGGGTGATACTTTACTGTCCACCCCCACTTTCTAACATTAAGTCCTCTGATAACACAAGAATTCCACACCATAACAAGGACCTTGAATTTAACTATTTTGTACGTATATATTTATTTTCATACAGTCTTTAATAAGAATGGAGATACTTTGAAGATAATGTCTGCTTGTTTATACTTTCTAAAAATGCATCAATAAATCACAGAGATTCTAATGGAAAGATAGCATTGCAGTGCTTCTCATATCTTATGGAAATTTAGTCAGTCATAAATACACCAAACTGACCAGTATTTTCACTTCTGTGATGACTCACCTGAGTTATATGGTACTTGATCTTTCACAAGAATAAGGAGTGCAAGAAAAAAATAGCATGCTACACTTGATGGAGTGCTGAATAAAGTATGAAAAGTAATCACAGATTTCTGCATATTGTTTAAATTGTTTTCTATGATAGGATATTTGGTAAGCAGAAAATAATTTAAAATTTTTTAATACTCTTACCATTTTAGTGAGTCAACATGTATTTGTTGAGTGCCTGTTATATAGACCACGTACTACTATCCCTTAGGGATGCAGTGGGATGGATATGTTACCACCATCCCTCTCCTAAGGTACTCACATAGGGAATAAAGACAGTAAACAAATAATTGAAAATATGATGGACACTAAAATGGAAAAGAAATATAGGGTGTTGGGGCTTGCATAACAAAGAGTTTAGATTGTAAGAGCTTCCCTGTGGAGAGACCTATAAGATAGGATCTCAACAATGAACAGGAGTTAAGTAAACAAAGTAAGGGGAAATAGTAAACAAGAAGTTTAAGTGAAAGAAATAACAGACAAGAAGGCCCAGAGGCTTCAGGGAGAAGTCAAGTGTGCCTGGAGAAAAGCACACATGGTGAGCCAAAGAGATCCTGTAGGATTAAAGGGCTCATCTTGGGTTGAAGGGCTCATCCCCCCAAGATTTCTGGGAGTACTGCCAGCCAACATCCCTCAATTGTAACCCTCTTTTGTGGATTTCCTCTGCTAAAGAAATCTACCCTGCCTGGTCATGCCTCCTTCCAAGGGCATTTACGGACTATCCAATGCAGAGGTATAATACCTGGCCCCTCGACTCAACCTGGAGCAGCTCTCAAGGGCCTCCCAACTCCAAAGCTTCCACTGGCATAAGGGAAAGCTGGACTTCTCCTTCTAGCCAGTTAGGCTTTCTTCTCCACCCTTCTTTCCCAAAAGTATTGATCTCAAGGGCACTCCCCAAACAAATTCTTACACAAGAAACTCCCTCACAGAGTGTTCTCCAACTCCGGGATCTAGTGTGAGTTGGAATGAAAGGCTGAAAGGCAGATAGAGGACAACTCATTCAGGGCCCCATCCGAAATTCAGCCCAAGGGTTTAAAATAAAGGTGTGACAAGATCACACAAGTACATCATTGTCCTCCAAAAAGAGGACAAGAAAAAAAGAAATAATCACCCACTATGGAATTTCTCCCTGAGCCATGAGGCCTGGTGGACACACCTAAAATGGGAAGGAAATTACCTTGAAATTCTGATATAATAGGACTATACCTCAGTTTGTGTCCTGGTAGTCATCCAACCCTGGCTGTCATACAGGTATTATGATGCTCCAGGCTTTAGGTTGGAAATACTAGAAGCATAAGATAGTATTCATTAAAAAATTCTTATACGGACTTACATGAGGATAAAACAGATCCCATTCAAAGCAGGTATTTTCTAGGGAAAACACTATAACAGAAAAGAAAAATAAAAAAGAGAAAAGAAGAACAAAGAAATCCTTTCATGTTGAATAAGGCTTTGGGATTTTAATATCTTATGCAATGTAAAACTCACAGCAGAAAAAATTTATTGAAAATTTCTCCCCGTTGCTACTACCATTTGGTACGCTGTAATTAATTACTTTGGGGGCTTTACTTCTCAGTGTACAAGTCACCTAAAATGTGTTAGCAAATAAGCCATAATTCTGGCAAAGATAGTTTCTTCAATATGACCTGTACAAATTCAAGATATACCCTACAAGAAGCAACTTTTTGATTTATTTGCATTTGTTTAATAAAGCCACCTTCTTAAAAATCAAAGGAAAACAAAGGTCTGAGCATAGTGGATGGATTACAATGGAATGCCAACAGGGATCCACTGGTCAGATTACTGGCTGTGGGTGAAGAGACTAAGAGCCGCGATGGTGGCTGCTGAGGGGTGCTGTTCGGATCTCCCTTTAAGAAAGAACTTGTAGAACATCTGCAAGAGGGTAGCTAGTGGACTGTCTCCAGCTGCAGCGTCTTCAGGATTCACCTCAACTTTTAAGCCCAGGCCACACTCTTCCCTAACAGCCCCCAGAACAGCAGCATATTAGGATCTCATCATTTCTGCTCAAAACGGGAATTCTGTAAAGGCAACTTTTGCTCCAGTGCTCTTGCTGGACCAGCTGAGGTGCTGTCAAATCTGCATCATAATCTGGGGGTCTTGGCCCAGTCCTGTCCTACCTCTGTCCCTCCCCCACCATGTTTCCTTTCACAGGAGTCAGATCTGAACTGTGGGCATTCCTGCCACTGACACACAGTGATGTTTACCATGGAGAACCATTAGTCCTGATGAAATGTGGGGGATGAGAGAAAGAGGGGTCAAGGATAACTCCCGAGATTCTGGCTTAGGCACCTGAAATGGGAACACTGAAAGAAGAACAAATCTCTTAAGGAGATTCCAAGTCTACCCTGGGTCAGGCTAAGAGTAGGGTATTTTTGAAAAATCCACCTTCATCCACTGACCTAAGGGTACAAAGGGTGTAGTTTGGGAAGCAGACTGGAATTTTGTGAATTTCTTTCCAGCCTGACAATATTTACTAATGACTTTGAATATTTCACTTCAGTGTGAATTCCAGTCAGGTGGCTGATGTGGTATGTGGACTTTAGATTCTAAAAGACACAGCTTTGAAAACCAGCACCTATTAGTTGGAGAGTTTCCCAATCATAATTGAGGGTGGTAATTCCTACTTGACAGGGTGACTGTGATCCAGTATGTTGACAGAGATATAGCTGGCACTTTTTTTTTTTTCTTAAAGGCTTATTTTGTATTCTTTTTCCTATCTCAATAAACATGCTTGTTAAGCACAAGTAATACTAACCCCTTCATTAGATGGTCCTAAATGCACATGTAAGAACTGCTCTGTAAAACTTGGCTAGCATCAAAATGCCTTAACAGTGTGTAGCATGTCGCAATTGAAGGCGTCTCCACATAGGCCGCAGCTAAGGCAGAGAGGGTATTTCTAGTAACAAAAGCAAAAAGAAGAAAACACATCCTAACTATGGCATCCAAACAGGAGCCTACGTGTTCCAAGTAGTACCTACTGCAGTCAGAAATAAAAACAGCCACGAGAAGAACATAGTCCATCACATTATAGATAACACATATTTAGAAGAAACTTTTATTAAATTGTTTTTATAGCATAAAGGAAACAAAAAAGCAATTTACTTCTGCTTAAGAGTGAGGGTACTGTATCCTTATACTATTTTTCACTGTCTACCTTTGTCAGAAAG
This sequence comes from Panthera uncia, assembly GCF_023721935.1. Taxonomy (NCBI): domain Eukaryota; kingdom Metazoa; phylum Chordata; class Mammalia; order Carnivora; family Felidae; genus Panthera; species Panthera uncia. The sequence continues at coordinate 19,304,386 of NC_064818.1, read as the reverse complement.
GCCACTGTGATTTATTTACTGGAGAACTAGAATTTGTATCAACCAATGAGGGAATGAAAATTCATTCCATAAGATCTGCTTGACTGACAGTTACAGAAACCAAATCTGCTGGCAGATGTGGAAATACACATGGCTGATTGTTTTTGTGCCCTTGCACTACATACCATATACTACCCAGCCTTCCTAAAATATTTATTTAATATTTAGACAAAGAAAACAATCTCTTGATGTGCCAGAAGGTCAAATAATGCCTGAAGCCGCTGCAGACAACTTGGCAGCAAATTCCCTTGAAAAAGTTTTTCCTATGAAAAATGGATCATTTGCCTCTTCACTGAAAATTTTAAGTCACTTTTCTCAGTTAGTATAAAGTTACCACCAATTTCCTGAAAATCCAAACAGTTTTGAAACCCCAAAATTATGATGACAAAGAAATATTTCCAATTCACTTCAGCATCAAGCTAAATGAAGAAAAATGTTCAGGATTCCCCAAATCATAATCATTCCTCTTCATCCAGTTCACATATACAGTAAGCAGAAGCAAAGTATTTATCGAGTCCATATGGACACTTGGAAATGTTAGCAATCTCGTTTAAACAAAATAAATTCAACTATGTCAGCATTTCAAGAATTTATAGCCAAAGACCACAATCAAAGCATGCCAAAAATCTCATTCTAACCAGAAAGCATTTTCAAACTTTTCCAGAATGGACATTTTTATCATAATGATCACAGACTCTGATGAGTTTAATTAAAAACTGGCACTTGGATGGAAACAGTGACTTAAAGTCCTTGCCAAGCTGGCAACTCACAAAGAAAGGGTGTTTGCTCCCTAATAGTTGTAGATGATGAAAGGCAATGACAGACAAATAGTTAAATATGGCTCTGGCTATGTGTTAAAATCTTCCTCATTTTTGTCTAGACCCCTGTGCAGATTAGTGACAACACTCAACAACTTTTCCCATGGATGGAAGAATAGTTTCTACTAAGGCAGACATCAATATAAATCCCCTAAGAAGTAACCATTATTTGTGTTCGTATTTTACAGACGAGGAATCTAGAGGTTTACAGTAAGCCCACTGTTTCATGGCTAGTCAGTAATAAGCCAGAAGTCCAATATATGCAGTTCTGGATCAAGACATCAGGCTCCTAACCATTACCTGTATTACAGTGAAAGATCTTTATGGCAGGAAAAAAGTCTTTCCAGGACAGTCAAGGCCAGCCAGATGTGTATTCACAAAGCCAGAATGACTGACCCCACAACACTCAGTGGCCAATTAGCCATTTTGACTTATTTAGCTTTAACTGAATCTTAAAAGGTGGGTAAAGCAGGTCATCAAGAGAATAAGCACTAATATCTGCATCAGCAGCAAGCCACAGAAACCAGCCAAACCTTATGGCATCAGACTGTCTAGGGGGCTGAGGCGATTCTGGGCGAATTTCAGGCTATTCCACCAACACCACTCCCCCATAACATAAATCTCCACCAAAGTGTATCTGGATTTTAGGCCTGGGATTATCATTCTAGTTTTAAGCCAACATGTTCTATCAGCATGAATCTAAATATACCAGAATAAACAGACAAGGAAGAGAAGAAGGATAGTTTGTTGCATATTAGAATCACAAGAAATTGTAATCGTAGCAAAAGGTGGTGTTAAGCTCATGGATTCATACGTCAACTCAATGATCCAGGCATCAATCACACACATTCTCATTCATTCACACACGAAAAACATTCTGAACAACTATTCTGCACAAGGCACTACTTCAAGGACTGGTGGTTGTTTCACAAAGTCTTATTTTCAGTGATTCATAAAAATGAGAATTATAGGTTATCCTTATTTTAGCTACATCATGATTATCTAATCTCCTTATACATTAATAGTTTGTTGATTAAGAACTTATTAAATGGTATGACTCAGGTGTGCTAAATGAATATAAATCTGTTTTTTTAAAGATTCTCAGGATGAAATTAACAGAACTTTGCTATGAATCCTCTTGCAATTCTAAAGCATGAAAACCACTATCTATCTGGCTAAACTTTGGACACTTAGGCATTAAGCTTTTTAAGGAGAAGTAAATGCATATAATATAGCCAGAATATAGCATTTTAATCATGTTTATAATATTTTGTTACTATCCCATAGAAAATTCCATTTTCTGTCTGTAAAATTCAGTGGGGTTTTATAACAAAAGAACACCAAATTCTATCATCTTTTAAAGGCCAACATTAACATTAGTGAGATACAGTTGTAAAGCTTTTTAAGATTAGCATTTAGACTTGCTTTTTTAATCAATTGCTTACATTTCTCAGTCAGCTTCTTCAGATTTCCTCCATATCCCACCCACACACATACTTTTTTCCTCCTAGATTCAATTCTGCCAAATTCTAGGAGGAAAAAGTATCATTTTACATAACAATAGCCTGAAGATCTGATTTTCTCTGCCGGGGAAATTTGTTCCTTTGTTCACAGACAAAAAGATATTTACCATCAACTGAGTTATTCAACCTTAAAAAGTAACTGCAGAACATTCCCTGATAATAGATGTGTATTTTTAAGAGGACAACCTAAATACATACATACATACATACATACATACATACATAAAGTGGGAGAGAGGACAATTCCAGTTGTTCCAAAAGAAAATGCAATCAGTTAATTCCAGTGTGTAAATATTAGACACAGGACGGATGGGGGCTGCACATCTGCATATGACATGTGATAAAAACATTATCTGCTAAATCAGAAAGATTTAAACTATTAAAGTGCTCAACATATGCAAGTGTTATCTGAGTACACATCAGGTCCAGGGTTCTAGTCCACAAGCTCTAAGCACTGTAGAAGAGGATGAACTACCCAGCCAAACGAAGAGTAACTGCAAATCCCTGTCAGGGAACCTGAAGTTGTATAACCATACAAAGTTCTCTGAGCCTCTGTTTCTGCAGCTGAGATGCTCACTCCAGAGAATTATTATTTGTAAGAGTCAGATAAATTATAAAACTCACATAATCCAATGCTTGATTTGGTAGGTGTCCAATCAGTGATAGTGGTTATTTTTTTGACTTTATTATTAATATTAGTATTATTGAAACAGGTTAAAAGATTCAACACATTAACATAGTCCTATCTAGATGAAAATAGACATGCTTGTCAACTGATCTCATTTTATTTCTAATGCTTCCCATCTAAGTCTGCAAAGACTTAATTTTAATGGGAAGGGAAGAGTGGTCAAACTAGTAAATTTTCAGTCTAATTAAAATTATATTACACAAGGAACAGATTCTAATCCTTTGTGGATATGAAAAAATAGTAGAAATTTTTAAGTAATTAAATTTTAGAAGTAAAAATAACACTAACATTGACATTACAGTTGGTCTTGGCATCCCCAAATATAAAGAGCATTTTTAATGCAGAGTGTGCAACCATTCCCCACAGTTGTTAAGAAACATCAGTTGAAACACGGCAAGTCCTCAATAACTTACAGTATAAATTTTTTTTTACTAACTTTTCCCTAAAAACATGTTTCTGAAAAGCCAAGAGCCTATATAGAATGTCTCCTCAAACAGTGCCACATTTATTGTATTAAGAGTAGCAATCCAGGCTAACAAACCTGAGGTAGCCAGGAAGGCACCTTGGATTAGACAGAGGACCACAGGTCCACAATGTAAAAGATTCAAGAATCATGTGGATTTGTAAAGGCAAAACAAGCAAATATACAAACACAAACACATGTTACTTAATTCCAAAAATAGCTTTATCCTGCCTTTCTTATATGATGTGCTCATACCAGTGACAGAATACATTTCCACCTTGCTCCTTTTAAAGACTGGCAAATGAGAGAGAAGATCATTTCACAAGCTAGGACCTAGAACAGATGATCTATACTTCAAAGAAGCCCAAATAGGGACCTGAGACAAAATGAAGGTAGAGAGATAATTTGATGTTTTTAAATGTCTGCTGAATTACACAGGGGCATAGCCTGGAGTCGGGGGACTACAGTAGGGTGGGGCTGCCAGAAAAAGTCTCAGACAGAAAGAGCAGGCTAAGCAAAATCGCTTGCTGCTGCACACATTTATGTCAGCCACAAATGCACGTCTTGTATGGTTGATGTTTGCAAGAAGAAAACCCAAAAGAAAAGGCTGTGTCCTTGTCTTTAATACATAGTAACAGGTACAGGACAGGAAATTAAGCCACACTTTACATAAGAAGTGACTACTTGAAAGTGTCCCAAAACCTATCCTCACCAAATTGCTATAAAAGACTCCAATTCTCAGTGCAAATGGGGAGAGATTTGAGCAAAGTATATTTGTATTTCAAAGGGAGTTTCAGTGTACTCCAGCTTACACCTGCATCAGACAGAATTCTGAGTTCAAATGAGACTCTAGGCAGTAAAGGAAGAGAGACAGACAGTCCAGACAGACAACAAGATCCTCAGAGACTCTGTACTGCCCTCATCTCTTGAAAATCCTTCTCAAGGGAGGCTGGATCCGATGATGAGTAACTGGAGGTATAAAAGAATAAAAAACCTGAAGGTACACCATCTGCCTCACCAGAACAGAGGCAGCCATGGCTTTGGGCACATCTGTTCTAGGGACTACCAGTCTGAAAGCCAAACCCTACACATCTTGGAAGCCACCAACAGACCCTGCCTCTTCAACCAATTCAGAGGATGAGCAAAAATGGCTACTCAGGCAGAGTCAAAGTCCAGGAAAAGAAGGAAAGGCTGAGAGGGTGGAGAACACTCCCTGTAACCCCAAGGAATCCTGTGCATAGCTTTGGGCTGACACAGGTCACAGCTTTTGATGTTGTGGAAATGAAAGGAGACCTACATGTTCACTGGGAAGCAGCCAAAGAGATGTCAGATCAACCCTAACTAGTACTTAAGTATTTGTGTATTTTCAAAATTACACACACACACACACACACACACACACACACACACACTTCTTTATCCAATCATTTCATTGAACTTCTATATGTATAACTTTTTTCCCTCTTGTAAGGAGCCGTGAGATTATACAATGACTTCAGATTATGTAACTAGGAAGTCATGAAATTCCTAGATTATGTAACATTCAAGAACCACGGATGCATTTATTTTCTTTCGACCTATGATGTAATTCTCACTGGAAAACATGCATAAGTTATGAGGTGGTTGCACATGTAACATTTTAAAACTGACTAGCAAAAGCACTGCTTGCTATTACATAAGTTTTTCTTCCATACGTGAAAGTCAATTACTACAGGAATACTAGCTTGGCTACTCAGCTTTAAAATCACATTTTAGTAAACTGGAGTCATATCGATTTTAACTGTTTCCATCTTACTTGGTTTTAACTCATTAACAAGTTTCTTATTGCTTGTTTAAAGAATCCAATTTATTTTTGCTAAATCGTCCTAAAGGTGCTGAGAATTGCCAAATTGTAAAACTGGTCATACATTTGTAACCCACAAACCCAGCCTTGAAGCAGACCTTATTACAATCCCAACCATTCCGCTTTTAAGACTTCTAACTTGACACTTACTTCTGTGGCCACAACCTCCTACCAATGCAACTCTTGAATACCTTCAACCCTGTAAGTTCTTTAAGTTGGTATGACTCCCAGTTCCCTGCCTCTCTCCACCTTCCCTGCTGGCTTCAAAGTTCCCTGTGCCAGCACACTCCAAGATCAACCATTGTGCCCTCTCACCACATGCCCTAAAATTCCTGCTCTCTGGTTTTCTGACATACCCATCTTATCACCCTCCACCATAGGTTCCCCCTGTGTTTTCCATTGCTGATAAGTCAAAGAACTGGAAAAATCATATAACTGTTCTAAAAAATCTGACTACAAAGTCATATTATGCAGACTCAGCTGGATACTAATTTGGCTTGACAAGTTTTTTTTTAATCATTTCTATTGCATTTTACATAAGCAGCTGTTCTGAATCTCTCCTAGTTCCTTCAAGTCTCCAAACCAACCCCCTATACTCCTAGGAGATAACTTTATTTCCAAATAGACTAATCAAAGTAAGGAAAGTTACACTCAGTTTTCTCCCCTTTACCTTAAATCTATCATAATTACTACTCTTCTTTCTTCTCACCAAATCAGGAATATATGTTCAAACCAGTTTAATAAACATTTTATGTAGTACATGCTATATAAGCCAAGCATTCTACTGAATGTGTACCTGGCCGAATCAGTGACCTCAGTTTTTAAATCCATGAGCATACCTGGCAGAGTCCAATGGGGACTATAGAAATCAGAAATTGAAATCGGAGTTATTTCACTAAAATGAGCACAGTGCCAGTAGAAGGACCCACAAAGTGAGGTCAACAGCCCAGGGCTAATTGACCCAGCCCCAACACCTGTTAAAGCCTGTATCCACCCTGCAAGAGGTAACTCGATACTAAGCTCTGCCCTATTTTCTCATTCTCTATACTTTCTCCACTTAATTCACTCAAGTAACTTTTATTCTTATAAAAGAATATGAATAAGAAACAGGAAAATAAAAGTAAACTTACTTCACAACGGTTTCAAGCAACCACTCCATCTGTTAACATTTTCTTTCATAGACAGGCACCCCTAAATATCAGTTGCTGCCTATTCCTTTCTAGATTCTGTTGTTCCCTCAATGGTCATTAACGTGACCATGAGTTTAATTTGATTTCCTGCATATGATGTTTTCTACAATGGAGGTGTACTTTTTCTGATTTTTTAAAGAATGTGCTCCTAAAAAGAATTCAAGTAAGTTTATTTTATTCCTTTTAATTCAAATGATGGATGAGACTATAAATAATACCTAAGAACTCTCCAAAATTAAATGATGAACAAAAAATACATGTTTTAAACTTGTTTCAACAGAATTAAGAATCTCTAATAGATTTTAGAAGGAAAAATAAACAAGAAACACTATTCTTTCCCTTCTAGAATAAAGTTTCACATACAACACAAGGCTCCAGAAAGCCATGGCTTCATTTCCTCAGAGAATGTAATGGACAGGACCACCCCTGTGTGGGCATATTTATAGTCAGGCATCAGTTCCAAATGCTGAAGAACACAGGTATGATTATTCATGGAAACCAGATGGATACACGGCTTCCTTTAGTTATAAGCAATTTTTGTGCCATTTATCTATAAAACTCCATCAAGTGCTGACTTTTAAAATATTTTGATGCTAATGTGATCATGAGGAAAAATAGGAAAAGAATGAAATTCTAATGCTTATTACTGTCAAGTAAATATTTCAGAATCCCCACAGAGCACACTTAACAACTATATTGTTAGTAACGGAAATATTTTTCCTAACTTGGCGCAAATCACCATGAGTTTCAGGAGAGTACAAGTGGACAGAAATAGGCCTATGGCTGGGTTCTTTCCCCTGTGATCAATAATCAATGCTCCCCTAACCAGGCAAGAATCACAGTATAGCTGCCAATGGCCTGGGATCCTTAAACCACCTGGATCATACCCAGGTGAGGGAGCCAGGGCTCCTGCCCTGCTTACCCACTGACATTCTTCTCCCTGACCTGCCAGAATCATGAGTTCTCAGACCTTTTCTCTCTTCTTGCTTCTCCCTTTGGTATACATTTTTCCTTTCGTCGACAACAATCTAATGTGCCTGGAAACTGCTTCAAGTGCCTATGTTACACTTGGGATCATTTTAATACTTTTGCAGATGGTTTGGAGCATTATTTTTTCTCAGAATGAGCCGTGAACTCTAAATCATTTTTGCCATATTTCTGCACTGACATATAAAGTACACTTGGGATGACTGCAGTCATTTTTTCACTAAACAGTGTCGTTAATTAACAATGGAAAGGATACCGACTCCATTTGTCACAGCATAATGATTATCCCAATCATCCAGGAGACATATCTTAGTGTGGGTTTCCCCGCAAAAGACACTGAGACAAGGACTTGGGTTAGCGTGTATTACTTGAGATAGTTTACTTGGGAGGTGATCCCAGGGAGCACCAGTTAGGAAGAAAGGAAAATATGACTGAAGAGACAGGAAAGCCAGTGAAGGGAGTGGTATGGAGCAGTCACTACTGGGACTCAATCCCCCTGGGGGATTCTGAGGAGACATGAGTAATGTACTTCACAACTGTCCCACAGACAAAAGGGGGAAGTGAACATTCGTTTTCTGACTACAGTCCTTCACTGGCTGAAGGCTGTCCCTGGGAGAGTTCACTTGCCAGCAGCAGCACCCGCACTTCTAGGCTGCTCTGAACTAGAAGAGGAAGCTCCCACAGTGGTGCACGAAGTGCGCTGGTGGAGAGGCTTAGGGACCCAGCACTTAGAGTGGGAAGCTGTCAATGTGAATGGGAAATGCCCACCCCCAGCAAACTCAAGGATGGGCAAAAAGCGTATCAACAGCATCTGCTACAGCAGCCAACTCCTTGTTTTTGTCCAGCCACCACGTCCTGCTGTGCACTTTTTAATAAATCTCCTTGATTGCACCATCACCAAATATGATCTAAATACAATCTACTATACTCATCTTCCAGTCTTTACCCCATTCCCATGACAGCTATCAATTACCTTCTGTGACCACCCCTACCCCAGGCTCCCCACTGTCTACACAATGGATGAGGTTCTCATGAGGTCATGGCCCTCACTGACCTGCCCCCACCAGTCCAACCTTACAGGTCACCAACTTTCCAACTTTCTCCCTTTCACCAAACAGCCTGTTCCCTTCCTCCATCAAACAATGATCCCTCTAAGCTTTGAGCCTTTCCTATACAGAATGCCCCACCCCTACCCATCCTTTTGAGACCCATACTAGGAACTATCAACTCCTGAAGAGTTTCTTTGGCTGTGGCTTGCACTCTCTTCCTCCTGTGAACTACTCTAGTCCTGATGTCAAACAATACTATTTAAAAAAAATGTTTAAAGTGAGTAGGGCAGGAAGCCCTGGCCAAACTCTAAGTATCCAACAGGCAGAAACTGAGATCAATACTTCTTTCTTAAGTTCCACCAACACTCACTAGAGTGCCCACTAGCCAAATACCACCAGGAACACATTTGTAGTAAATAAAACAAGCTTTCTTTAGCTTGCTGCAGCAAGAGGAAGAGTTCACCAAAGGAACTGGGGCATCTTAAGAGGAAACTGCAAGAAGCTTATTGCAGAATTTAGATTCGTTCTGGGTGATTCCACAGATAGCCTAGGAAAGTAGAGGCCAGGTTTGGAATGGAAGCTATCAGGAAGTAGGGGCAATTCATTATCTTGGCAAATTTAATCTAGAAGACAGAGGATTGAAGTTGAGGTGGAGTCATCATTGGTAAAGCAGCAGCAATCACTTATAAGAGAAGGATGTTTAATTACTTCTTTGGGTTCAGTGTCCTTGTCTCCACCTTGCTTCATGTATACTCAAGGAAGTAGCCTTGTGTGATTATTTATACTCTGTGAGAGGCATTTATGTTCAATTGGGAACACTGTGGCCTAGCTGCCAGGGTCATTTTTCACTTTCTCACAGGTTATTCAAAAGATACCAGAATGACTTAAATCATTGTTGAATTAATTTCAAATTTATTCTAAACTTAAATGATAATGCTAGCTTTAACTTATAATGTTTAACTCCACCTTCCTGGCAGGCACCATGCACACGGAAGGGAATAAGACATCTTGGCCTTGGACACGGGTCTATGAGCTCACAGTCCAGAAGGAAAGACAAATATCTAGGCTGACACAACACAAGCACAAAAAGTGCCAAAATCTAAATATGTAGAAGGTATTGAGTTAGTGCAGGGAACAGAGTATTAAACTCCATCTGGAGGGTGAGTGAAGCTTTCCAGGAAGACATGTCATCTGAGAAGGATGTAGAAAAGTGACTAGGAGTTGATCACCTGGAAAAAAGATGGGTGGAGGATGCCCTTCTGCAGCAGACACACCATATATAAAGGTGTGAGATGGCATAATGGATTGGGAAACAGAATGTAAAGTCAGTGTTGCCGAAACAAACTTTACTCAAAACTAAAAAATATTTTGCAACAGAATTTAATGAATTTTCAAGCCTTGACTATGTAGATATTACATTTTGTAGGTGTGGAAAGAGAGACTGTTACATAATTTATAATGTAAAAACTCAATTAGTCACTGACCTAAGGAGAAAACAGAAGAGGGTTAGAGTAATATATATGCATTTGATGGTGAAAACAAAGGAAACAGGGACATACTGCTTGATTTCAAATATTTATATTTGGACTGAAAGTCCTCTTTCCTTTCTTCTCCCTCACTTTCCTAAATTCACATATACCTCCAAGGTAAATGAAATAAATCAGGCCTTCGGTGCTGGGTCAGATTTGAGAAAGAGCTTGGGTCAGACTAAGAAAGGAAAAGGGTACTTCTGGAATACACAAAAGTGGTATTTATTTTCTTAAGTAAGCTGAGTGTTGAAGAGGAAGTAAATTATTCCAAAACCTAAATACTCTTATTTACGGATACACTATAGAAATGTGTAGAAACAGAACACAACCTTCCCTTGACTATGAGAGGTAAGAAAAATTTTCAGAAACTTCTAATATACAAAACCAAAGCCCAATACACAGAAATAAAGTCAAACAATTTATAACATTATATAAGAATCACTGAATTAAGTATTTCTCATCTGCCACATAAACATACACAGATACATATATATGTATATGTGCATATTAAATTTCCATACTGCTAATACTGAAGATATAATCTTTCAATAGTTTACTTTGTGGGTGCCTGGGTGGCTCAGTTGGTTAGGCATCTGACTTTGGCTCAGGTCATGATCTCATGGTTCCTGGGTTCGGGCCTGCACTGCGCAAAGCCTGCTTGGGATGCGCTCGCTCTCTCTCTCTCTCTCTCTCTCTCTCTCCCCCCCTCTCTCTCCCCCTCTCTCCCCCTCTCTCTCTCTGCCCCTCCACCACTTGAGCACGCACTTGTGCTCTCTCTCTCTCAAAATAAATAAACTTTAAATAGTTTACTTTGTAAATCCAATGTCCTAAAAGTTAATGCATACTTTTCTACAATCCTTCAAAAATTAATACATTATTACTATTTAAGGTCAATTCATTTCTTTCTAGTTTGAAATAGAAATGATCCACAAATTACTCATAAATAAATATTAATGGTAAGAAATGAGGTGTCTATACTAAAATTAGAGAGAAGCATTAACAATCTTAAACTTCTGAATACAAAAAATTAAAGAAAAAAAATTCATTTTAAAAAATTATTTCATTAGCCAAAAAGATGAAAAACTAACTAGAATAGGGAAAGGATATTAATAAACCAAGGTTAAGAAAAATGATCCACATAGTAGTACAAATAAGTGTCCCATGAACACATGAAAAAATGCACAGCTTTTCTATTAATTAAGGAAGCACAGAAGACACCATATTTTACACTATCAAGGCTGGCCAAGGATGGTCACAAAGATGGGAGGTAAGAATCTTCCCTTTCCAGAATCCAGACCTTGCCTGTCAGGAGTTCAACAATCATTTGGAAGAAAAGGTGGCAACTGTAAAAAAATATTAAAGTTGTTCATTACCTGTGACTTAAAAATTCTACTTGTAAGAATGTTTGCAATGGAAAACCTTGTACAAGTAGACCAATACATTTGACATTCACTGTAGAAAAAGAAAAAACCCAATGTCCATCAAAACAGATTTGTCAAAATATACTATTGATATATCTTTACCCACACACACCCAATGGTATTTCTTTACTTGTGCTTTATGGAAGATGTTCTATTACTTTTTAAGAGGAAAAATCCAATTGCAGAAATGTATACCTGTATAAAGTGAACCCATTTTCATAAAGTAATAAAATCACTATTTGCATAGACCAAACAGCCCAAAACATACATATGCTGTGTTCTCATTTTATTTTTATTTCAGGCAGGACTTATTTTGCTTTAAGAGTAATTTTTGGCAACAAGATATAAAGAGAATGTAACTCTTCATTCCTGAAATCTCTCTAATATCTTTTGATAAAAATGTCTGTTAGTATAGTTGTATAAAACATGTTTATAAAAAGAGTTATAGTAAACCTCAAACCATGCCATAATGGCATAAAAAGGCCATTTGAAGAAATGAGGATGCCATCATGATTTAAGGTATTTCCTTTAGTCAATGAAAAATGCCACATGGTTAGGTCATGATGTCTGCAAGTACACCATCAGGGTGTTCAAATACAGTCACAAGTCTCAGACACCATCACAACATCATAGCTACACATTCCAGAAAAGAGCAAGCAAGAACAGGCAAGCAAGAACTAGATCCATCCCCACAGCAGTGGAGCCAGAAGGCACAACTGGGGATGCTGTTTAAAACATTCATGGAGAATAAACAAGCAGTTAAAGATGTACAAACTATATAATTAAAAACTGACTGCCAAGTGACTTTCCAAATGTGTACACCTGCCAACCTAACCATGACCATGCTTTATCTTTCACTGGAATTCTGTCAGTTCACCTATGTTACATATGTGCACTGAACCTTTAGGGGTGACTATCCTATCTCTAGTGCTGTAAAAGGAAACCAGTTACACATGCACTGAGCTTCCTGAAATGTTCTAAGAATCCAGTGTTATGCACACAGCAGTCCCCTGATGTCAAGCCTGCTCTTCCAGCTCAGTGTTTCTCAACCTCACACATTGACATTTTGTACCAGATTACTCTTGTGAGAACTGTCTGGTGCATTGTAGATGTTTAGCATAATCCCTGGCTCTGCCTATCAGAAGCCAATAACACCACCTCCAAATTGTGACACCAGAAATATCTCTAGATATTCCCAAATGTATCTTGGGGGATAAAATTATGCTAGGTTGATAACCAATACTCCAGAAAAAAAAAAAGTATAAATTTGGGTAAAACCATTAATGGATTTAAAAAGAGGAGAAAAGGAAAGAAAGATGATGCAAAACAGCACAAAAAATGATTAAAATAAATCTAGATTGAAAGTTTTAAAAAGATGGACATCCAGTAAGCTTCTAAAATGAGGATAAGGAGTTAGGATTGCTTTCTTCTTGAAGCTAATTAAGAAACATTCTGAGTAAGGCTAACATTAACAACTCAGGCAGCAACACATGTTGGTGAGGATGTGGAGAAAAAGGATCTCTTTTGCACTGCTTGTGGGAATACAAACTGGTGCAGCCACTCTAGAAAACAGTATGGAGGTTCTCAAAAAATTAAAAATAGACTACCCTATGACCCAGCAATTGCACTATTAGTTATTTATGCAAGGGATACAGGTGTACTGTTTCAAAGGGGCACATGCACCTCAATGTTTATAGCAGCACTATCAACAATAGCCAAAGTACAGAAAGAGCCCAAATGTCTATTGATGGATGGATGGATAAAGAAGATGTGGTATATATATACAATGGAGTATTACTCGGCAATCAAAAGGAATGAAATCTTGCCATTTGCAACTATGTGGATGGAACTAGAGGGTATTATGCTAAGTGAAATTAGTCAGAGAAAGACAAATATCATATGACTTCACTCATATGAGGAATTTAACATACAAAACAGATGAACATGAGGGAAGGAGAGCAAAAATAAGATAAAAACAGGGAGAGGGACAAAACATAAGAGACTCTTAAATATGGAGAGCAAACAGAAGGTTGCTGGAGGCGTTGTGGGAGGAGGGATGGGCTAAATGGGTAAGGGGCATTAAGGAATCTACCCCTGAAATCATTGTTGCGCCATATGCTAACTTGGATGTAAATTAAAAACATAAATAAATAAATAGTAAGTAAGTTTAAAAAAAATTCTGAGTTTTCTTAAATGAATGTGTTGGTGAATATCCCTTCCTTTAGTGACCAAACACTCCTCCTTTAGCAACCTATGTGCATGCTATGGACTGACAGAAAACACCTTGATCTTTAAATCAAAGGTTATATGCTACTTCCATCACTTCAAACTCTATGACCTTCAAGAAGTTATATCATCTCTCCACATCACTCACTAATGTGTATACTGAGGATAACAGTTGTTCATGTGGGTTATTATAAGGATTAAGAGATACAGATAACACACCTAGCACAATGCCTATTATAAGGTAGGCAAAGTATTTTCATCCTTCTTCCTCACAGGATTTAACAGAAGAAAGAACTGCAGATGGAATCCTGGGATGGTACTTTCTTCACTAAAGGAAAGGGACTTAAAAACATCTGTTCAAGAAAAAAAGGAAGACAGGGAGAGGACGATATCCCAAAAAGAAAGACAGCGGTCACAGAGGCAGGTGAGAGATGGAAGATCAAGATTTGGCTCCAGTCACCTTTCGAGGAATAACAGAGTGGGATTCACTCTTTAACCATCTTTCTTTCTTGAGAGAGAGAATCCCAAGCACAGTGCATAGCCCAATATGGGGCTCAAACTGTCAAACCATGAGATCACAACCTGAGTCAAAATCAAGAGTCAGACACTTAACCAACTGAGCCACATAGACACCCCTAACCATCTTTCTTTCATTCTTAATTTCATAAAACTTTTCATTGGTTCTTCAGAGATTTTATGGTCCTTTTAAGCTCACACTTAAGGAGTTACCAGGGATTCCTGTAACATTATCTTTTCATGTAATATACTTTAAAATGCTGATTAAAGTGTTGTGCCCAGGATCTAGGACTATTTTTTTTTTTGTAAAATACACTTTAATTTTTAGAGAAATCTCAGGTTCAGAGAAAAACTGAGTGGAAAGTACAGAGAGTTTCCATATGTTCCTCCCCACACACGGGCACCACCTTCCCCACCACCAATATCATATTGACATCGAAACATATTCTAGGCATTAAGGGGGCACTTGTGTTGAGTACTGGGTGTTGTATGTAAGTGATGAATCACTAAATTCTACTGCTAAAACCAATATGACATTATATGTTAATTAGAATTTAAATAAAATTAAAAAAAAACTATTCACTATTCTAAGGGTTTCAAAAAATACATACATACACATATAGAGAGACACACATGCAAACACACACACACACACACACACACACACACATATACACACATACCATTTTAGATAACAAAGAATAGTTTCACTGCCCTACAAAATCCTCTGTGCTCTGCCCATTCACCCTTCCTTTCCCTCAAACCCCTAGTGATCACTAATCTTTTCACTATCTCCATAGTTTTGCTTTTTCCAGAATGTCATATAGTTGGAATCACACAGTATGAGCACTGGCTTCTTTCACTTAGTAATATGCATTTAAGGTTTCTCTATGTCTTTTCATGGCTTGATAGTTCATATTTTTAGTGCTGAGTAATATTCCTTTGTCTGGATGTACCACAGTTTACTTATCCATTCACCTACTGAAGGACATCTTAATTGTTTTCAAGTTTGGTGATTATGAATAAAGCTGCTATAAACATCTGTGTGTAATTTTGTGTGAACATAAGTTTTCAACTCATTTAGTGAAATATCAAGGACTGCAATTGCTACGTAAAGAATATGTTTAGTTTTGTTAAGAAACTGCCAACCCTTCTTCCGAAGTGGCTGTACCATTTTATATTTCTACCAGCAAGAAATGAGAGTTTCTGTTGCTCCACATTCTGGCCAGCATGTGGTGTTATTAGTGCTTTGAATTTAGGCCATTCTAATAATGTGCATAGTAGTATCACATTATTTTAATTTGCAATTCCCTAAAAACATGATGTGGAACATTTTTTCATAACCTTATTTGCTATCTGTACATCTTCTTTGGTGAGGTGTCTGTTCAGGTCTTTTGCTTATTTTTTAATTGGTTGTTCATTTCCTTATTGTTGAGTTTTAGAAGCTCTTTGTATATTTTGGGTAATAGTTCTTTTGTCATATAGGGCCTGTGCAAGTATTTTCTCCCTGTCTCTGGCATGTGTTCTCATTCTCTTGATGCTTTCACTTTTCCTACTTACTTTCTCACCTCTCCATTCCACTCCAAATTTGTTTCCTAATTAATTAGAAATCTTTTTAAAAATTTTTCCAGATATGTTTGCTTATTTCAGGCTTAGAGAACAACTGAAAAGCTAAAACCACCTTCCTCTGTGGCCCTGGTATAGGAGAGAGAGGAGAGACTGGAAGCAGCAGCTAGCCTGTAGCATTTATGAGATGAATGAGTAAGCCAACTCTTGGGGGCTGCAGAAGGGAAGAAAGAGGAGCCAGTGAGAGGTCAAGATATGAACCCAAACTTGGGCCTTCAGTTATGATAATGTATCACACTGCATAAATCATTTCACTTGCAGGACTGTGTGTGTGTGTGTGTGTGTGCACGCACACATAAGTGTTTGTGTTGTGTGTCTGTGTGTGTGAGCACATGTCATATTCAGAAAGGATTTCAAAGTTGCATGTTTGGCACTGTCTACAAATAGGGTCATTCATGTAGAAAGAGATGTACTTCTCTCTAACCAGAGTGACTATTAGTACACCGCATACAACTTATCTAGTTCTTTGGATGAATTCCTACTCTTGGTTCCCAGTTATCATTGACCAACTGATGATCAGTTGCATTAACAATATATACAAATATGTTAAATACAAAATCTTTCTCCCCGGCAGAAATACAATGGCTACTGAGCAGGTCAAAGAAACTGCTATTGAAGACTGAAAAGCAAAAAAGCAAGCAAAAATCCTCCAAGGAATTTATAACATGTTCTGAGATTATTTTCCTTTTAAGTTCATCTTAGAAGTTGTTTTAGTTTATTGACAAATCAAAAAGTCTCTTCCTAATGAAACAGCACATGAAGATATGATAAAATTCAGAAGCAGGCATTTTTAAAATATGTATACAGTTATGAATGGTTTCATGTTTTTCTTAACTGTTAAATCTAACTCCTCCTGAAAAACAGGAGATGTTATCTACAAGAGTAAGGATATGCCTAATTTAGCCTACTTTCAAATTACTGTAATTCCCAAGGATTGAGGCATTATGAAACTGATTATTATCAGTACTAATTATAATCAGTTGTACATGGCAATGGTCACCGAAGGAATACTATATCTAAGAAAACCTTGGAATAAGGAAAGGTATTAAGAAAGGTACACTCTCACCGAGGTGGATTTGGGCTCTGAAAATAGACCTGAGTTCAAGTTTGGGGTCTGCTACCTACTAAACATAAAACCTTGGGCAAGTTATTCTATTTCATGTGCTTTAGTTTGTTTACCTATAAACTGAAAATATCACCATCGAAGTCATAGATTGCTCTGATCATTAAATAAGATTATATATATAGAATATTCAGCACAGTATGTGGCCCCAGCCAGTCTCAACAAACAGTAGTATTCAATATTATTGGTGATATGTCAATTATGTAACCAAACACTAACTAAAACAGCCACAACAGAGGCGCCTGGGTGGCTCAGTCAGTTAAGCATCTGACTTCGGCTCAGGTCATGATCTCGCCGTCAATGCATTCGAGCCTGACTTCTGGCTCTGTGCTGACACTGTGGAGCCTGCAGCCTGAAGCCTGCTTTAGATTCTGTGTCTCCCTCTCTCTCTGCCCCTACCCTACTTGCGCTCTGTCTCTCAAAAATAAGTAAATGTTAAAAAAAATTTTTTTATAAATAAAGCAGCCACAACAAAAACAACTCTGGCTGGAAGACAACCAGGAGGCTGCATCTTGTTGTTTCATTTACAAGCTTACTAGGAAAGGCAGAGAGTTTCATTCAGGTGCCCCATGAATGACAAAGATGAGGTCATTTCATCGTTTCCCTGAAGTTTCCTTTTACTACTCAAAACCACTGAAAGGAGCTTTAGACACACTGGTGTCAGCCAAAAATTATGTCACATTCATTCACTTAAAAGATCTATAGGAAAGACATTATTAGCATTTTTCATAATAGTAAATGCCACTCCTGTGTAAAGGCCATGATTTTAAACCTTTCTACTACACACCACAGCTTAGTGGCTTACAACTCCATCTCTACCAGTGGTTTCACTTTAACCATGACTGAGCTGAACGAGGTATCAGAAAATCTGCAAATACTTACTGAGTGCCAACTATGTACTGGTTACAGTGCTAAGGATACTCTTTACCCTTTGGGTAACTGATCACTTAGAACAGCATTCTCCAACCTGTCTTTGTCACTCATTTTACACCATGAGCTAGTAATATTTATATGTTTATATATACATGTAAATAGTGACATATATGACATAAAACAATACTCTTACACTCTGTTCTTTTCTAATCTAGTTGTATTTTTTTATATGCTGGTTGTGATGACTAAAATAATTTTTGAGACACTAACTCACCACTGGAAACACTGTAGCATGGCACACCATGCCATGCCTCTTCTCTGTTCTCTGCCCCATTTGAGCAGTACAGTGTTAAAAGCCTCAACTAGTTCAATGTGAATACTCAACAAAAGTGTACATACATTCAACATTTTCCTCTGGAAAAAATAAAATGAACAGTCTTCAATTTTTCTCAACCTAAGATTTCCTATTACATATCACTTGTTCTGATGGAATGCAACCAAAAATAATAAAACCTAATTTTGATGATACTCTTGTTTATTCCAGGAGGAAGAGAACAGCCAAACTTGGTGCCAAATCGCCTCGAAACCAGGAAACATCAAGCAATTTAGCCACACCTCTCATTCCTGATCATTCTGGGGCATCCTGAATAGTCATAAAAGAAACAGTTTCTATCACTTCAACTCTGTAAGATGACAACTTCCCAGAACAAAAGACAATAAAGCTTCACTAATGCTGGCCACATTTATTTGTAATTTGGCATAAAAACTTTAAACAATTTTCACCCACATTTACAACTTTGCCAGTCTAGGAAGAAAGAGACTAATGAGCAAATTACGGACAAAAAGACCATAAGAAAAATGTTTACCTTAATTAAGAGAGAACAAACTCATCTAGCATTGCATGCCACACAATCATAACAGTGTGATAAATTCTCATTATAAATCACTTTTATCTATTAAGGCAGGTCTGGAAGGACTTCTAGCTGGCAGAACAGTCAAACTTGTTCAAAATGCTATCTATACTTTAATGAAGCTGCATTTACTTTAAAATAGGCTGTGATTCAGAATAGCATATTAAAAATTTTAATGTGTGCCTGAAGTTATTCTGTTAGTAAGGTTTTACAGTATTAAACACCTTAATCCTTAAGTGCTGTCCTCAGAGACATAAACCACTGATTTTTCTATTCAAAGCAGAATATTCTAGTACTCTGAACCTAAGAGTTGGAAAGATTTTTATTTTCTTCCACTCAAAATAAATGTATGCTATATAGAAGAAATACTATATATTGCTTTATTTTTCTTCTTCATGACACCCCCATTAGGACAACCCTAGAATTGCCTACTTCAGTGTTAATTATATTGAATCTTAAATTCTTAGTTCTTTCTAGCTGTAATGAGAATCAACCTTCCAATAATTTCAAATGCTTATAAATTTTTAAAAGTTCCATAGTCCTTACTTAGTTTCGTATGACAAAACATGCCCTTTCCCAAAATGCCATGCTTACTAAGTGGAAATATTTCTAATACATTTTTTTCACTGTATTCTATATGGTTAAAGAGAATGGAGGAGTAAAAGGGAATGAGAGAAGGACGAATGAGGGGTAGAGAGAGGGACAAATTTTACTCAAAATTATTCTTTACACAGGCACTGAACAATGGTTCATCACTCTAAACTTATTCATGCTAACTACAAAGATGACAGAAACATAAAATTAATGAATCCATAAAAGTGCAGTTTTTGGAAACCAAGATGGACATTATCAAGAAAAAAAGGACTGACTGTTGAAGGACTTTTGCCTGTTTTTCAATAGCAATCATCACCCACTACCTTTCAACATGGTCTTCTTAGTAACTAAGTCATAGTATTTCCAAGTCAGATGGTGAGATTTTGGCTTACAAAGTCAGCTTAACCATAAAAACCACCAAAGGAACTTGTTAAGTATATGTTTCCTAATCTCACCATAGACGTACTGAACCAGAATCTCCAGAGAAGAATCTGAATTTCTGAAGTGATGGCAAATTCAGGTAGTTGGCTTTTTGCCTTTCTGCCAGGCAGCTCCCTACCAGCAATTCAACCAAAGTAGCCATACAGCCACTCATTTGGCCACTCTACTAAAGGATTGATGGCTTAAAACATAAAGCATAGGACTAAATTCCAATGGGGTAAAGAAAGGGGCAGACTGGTAGCAGTAGCCATGAAAAATGTATCTCTAGGCTTATATGTGCAACCAATAAGATCAAAAGTCTAGAGAGTGAAATACAACACAATCCATGGCTATATTCTCTCTAGCATCATCTGGGGATCGTCTGTATATTCCAAGTCATCACACCACCATGGGATTTAGAATTTAATAACCATCTAAAACATGGCATGAATCCCTAGATACATTTATATTATTGGATATCTTGAGTAGTAATACTTTAGAATAAAGAAGGTTTAAAATAAAGACTAACAACTGTTTTCTATACAACATTCAGAGGCGGATACCCACATCAAATGGGAGAATTGCCTTCAAAAGTGCCTCCTGTCATTTTCATTTTATTTTTACTTATTAAAAATCATAATTAAACAAATTTCATCTCTGAATTTAAAAAACTTTAACTTAATATAGGTATACACATATCAGGGATGTTAGCCAAAACTGATTCAGCAGCTGTGTGTTTAAGTAACAAGAGCAACTCAAATAAATTCTGAATAGTAAATTCCTCTGAGGAAAACTTTTGATTTTTTCTCTCTTCCTTGAGCTCAATCTCTCTCTTTTGGCACATTCTACTCATAATACAGTACTGTGTACATTCATAGCACTTCATAAATAATAGAAAAATAAAATGATGTCTGTAGACATAGGCCTGGAGGGATCAATTCTTAGGCACAATTCCAATGGTTAACTTTAACCATGGGGAAATTATGCTAAATGCCCTCAAAACATACTGCCGAAATATTTTTATTTTCAAAGAAAAATTTATAATCAAAATGTGGAATATAGTTGGCTATTCTGAATGGGTTAAGTGTGTCAATGACTGGAAACTAAGCTAAAACATTAACCTCATCTATTTTTCTCCATATTATCTAAAATCTCTAAAATTGTAACCACATTTTGAATAAAAAAATCAATTCCAAGTTTCTCATGATAATTGGGGGAAAACACAGCATGGGTAATGCAAGAGAATAAGCCATCTAAAATTATCTTAAATCATTTTAATATTCATGTTTCCTTGGGGATTTTTAGAGACTGATCAAATTACATTTTGATTAGGATAGTAATGAAGTCCATCACATTTTTTAAGTAAAAATATCTGACAATAGGGAAAAAGAATCCAATTTATGCTCAAGTTCCAATTTATTCAAGTAGTAGGCTAGGAATTTTTAAATGGCCACAAACAACCAAACAGGTAGGTAATCCACTAATGAGTAATTTCTTCTTCAGCATGATGAGTATAAAACATCTCAACACACTGAAGATTGAGCATATATCCTACAGCACTTGGCAAATGCAAGGTGTATACTAGCTATGTAATTATACTTGGAAATTCACCATGCTTTCTTATGACTGGTGAGAACCCAGGCTTCCCAGCTCTTGCCACCACAATCAGTCCACTGAAGTCCCGCTAACAGTACTCACAACAACAACCGTAGAATAATTTACATTCCATGTGATGAGTAACTAATAAAATGAGATTAAAGGAAGGCATTCTAAACTAAAATAAGAAAAGAAATTGAGAAATCCCGCAATGTTTATTATTATTTAGCAATAAAAGTCATAGGGAGAAGGGGAAGCAAATATGAAACCAAACAGCAACAACAAAAAAACTAGACCACAACAGATAATGTTCAGCTTGCATAATCATTGTTTTTGAATTGTTTGATGGTATCTCTCATTATCTCCTAATGACTGTATACACAACAAAGTTTGTTCAGACTAAGGTTATACTTTGGAAAACGATTCATAAAAACATATACTGGCAGGTCACTTGAAACTACTATGTAACCTTGGAAGAAAACTCAAGGTGCCTGTACTTCCATTCCTGACCATCCATGCATTGGATAGTGTGTTCTAGAATAAAGCAGAAGAAAGGCCACCCAAGGGAAATTCTCAGCCTAAAAGAGAAATGTAGCACATTCGTCACTCTTTGACAGATGAAAAGAAGAAGCGTGCAAGAAAGGAAATCTAAGGTTTGTACTACATTGGAAAGAAAAAAAAATTAGCTATTAAATCTGTGTGGTACAAAAAAAGATGCCTACTGTATAAACACTGGAAGTTTATGTATTGAAAACACTTTATTACACGTGGAGAGTTACCATTACTTATGGCCACTGAATGAAAGGGCATCACTGAAATCATAATTTGCTATTGTATCTCCTATAAAAACATTTCCATTATAATAAAATACTTAATTTTTTTGGTTGTTGGATAAAAGGCATAATTTTCAATTATGATAAGCCTTCCAAAATATTGCTATTACACAAATATTCTGGGACATATGTGGTAAGAATAAAGGTTGATTTTCTCCCGGCAAACTTCCAGGGTTTTTTTCCCCAGTAATTCCAGTCTCCATTATCAAAGCCACCAATTGCACCATCTCTCATGATTTACCTTTCTTGGATTTGGCTCCAATCTTCAGTTTTGATGGCCAAGCAATCTGCGTATTTGTTTCCTCCATGATCTGTAACAAAAATTAAGAGAGAAAAATATTGATTCAATTAAGAGCTTGTATTTACAGTTAAGATTCTTCTAAAAAAATTATTTTCAAGTCTTTAGTCTCATGCTGATAAAGTGATCTCATCTTAAAATAATGCAAAAGAAAAACTTGGTGAAAAGAGATACTCATTTTTATAAGCCTTTAATCTATTAAAAATATTCAAGTATATTTTGTTACTCCCAGTGTTCCTCTCCGTGATGCTCCAGAATTTTAGCATAGAGACAACAAAACCAAAAGTACATGAACAAGTAATTGACCCCACTTGACGCCAGAACTCTCAGAGATGCTTGCGCTGAATAAAATTCCCCAAGACCATCGCCAACAGATTGCAACACACCAAACATAATCCTTGTAATACAAAACTACGTGGGCTAGGCCATACTAAATGAAGATTTTTTTTTTTCTGGGAAAAAAAATAACAACTTGCTCTGGTCACATTTGTATTTCATTAAAACTGATGAAAAACCTCTAAATACGACATCATGTCCTAAGGCTGCATTCCCATCATCCTTCGCCTAGTGCAAAATGGCATCTCTGCCCCAGTTCTTTTCTGCTTCCATGTAGCTAACACAGGCCAGGGGGCCTTGGACCCAAATGTGCCAAGGTGCAAGAACAAGTGAGGGAAACAACAACCACAGAGCAAAGGCAGTAGATGGCAATTAAAAAAGAATAACCAAAAAATGTTCATCCTTGTTCCTCTCTTATCACATGAATAAGACTAGATTAAGGTTTACTTTTGTACCATGAATACAAAATTCACCAAAGAAATTGATAGAGCAAACAACTAAACAAGTTAATAGGCAAATAACAGCAACTAGCATACATTAACCACTTCAAATAGTAGAGTAATATATACTTTTTAATATGGACTTAGTGTTAGTTAACTAAACAAACTAAAGGTGAAGACAACTAAACACAGTGAGATTAATAAAAAATACCTTTATCCCTTCAGCACAGTCTATGTCTTATGTAGACATAAGGCTACATGCTTAACATGTTAACGTGCACTGTACTTCACTTAATCCCCCTTTTCACAGCATAAAAGAACTTTCAGCAGATGTTTCAAACAGGCAGCTCACAGATGCACTTTGTCTACCCATCACAAGGTTTTTAAAATGTGAGCCAACATTTTTAACCCTGGGAATTTCACATAGAAATTAAGATTTCTGGTTCTCTGGAAAACTTGACAGATTAGCACCTGGAGCTCACATTCCCACATGGCAACACTTGGCTGGCACTGAGGACCAGATGCCCTCTTCTGTCAGGTCCAGGAAGGTTCTGGGCTGTACCCCACAGCCCCCACTGGGTCTCTCACACTGAGGTCAAGAGCCACTTGCCATTATCATCACATTTGTGTTACTCACTTGCCATTTATCATGGTGTTTATACTGCTATTTTTCTCAGAGAAATATTTCTCTATACCTGTGTATCTCTATTAAAGACTGAAAAACAAAAATGAGGTCACACAGTCCTCACTAAGTCAATGTACTGGCCTGGCCCTGAAAGTAGGTGAACTTGTTACCCCGACCCTATAAGACCTGGACCTGCTTCTTCTCCTCCCATCTCATGTTGTCCTTGTTAATGTGCTCTAATCCATATTTCAAAATTAAGTAAATAAATATTATCCTCTTCAGTTTCTTCTGCTTCCCAGGAACATGCCAGCAGGCTTCCCCCATAGGGCTTCTGTGTCCACGCTCACTCGCCCTTTCCACTCCTGCATGACCCCAACTGGAATTCTTCTTCCCATCTCTCTGTGCTGACTTCTCTCCTATCCCTTACCGTATTCTGAAATTCTCCTATTTTCTGTATTTACTTGTTTATAATCTGTCTCTGCAAAATAAAAGCTCTCTATCCTACGCACAGCAAGCACAGGATATATTTGGGTAAATGAATCTTCATAGCATGCTTACAAAGCAGACTTCTTTATTCCTCACACAGGCAGGAAGCAGTAGAGTGGAGATAAAAATGCCAGGCTATTTGTAAAGACCATATTTTAATGACCAAACCATACAGAACATAGGGTCTCTTTTTAAAACATGTATATATGCTTTAATATGTGTGCATAACAAGTGGCTTTAACATCTTACAAATATTTATCAAGAGCCTACCTAGGTTCCACAAGTTCCAGGACCCACAGCTATGAATAAGATACAACTCCTGGCATCCACAAGCTTACAGTCCAGTCAAGGACACAGATAAAAAAGCCAACTGCTTAACAGTAAACCAGCTGCTAGCACAGGATCTGCTCACAAGGGCAGCTCACAGCCACTATCTTGAAAGGGCCAGTTAAGGGAGGTGGTTAATAAAGGTTCCCTAAAATATAATCTATAAAATCACTTAAGTCCTGAAGCCAAGTAAAAGTAAATTTCTGGGTAAGTTCAACAGTCACTGAATGAGGGGAGGAAGCTCCAATTAGGAGGGACTTCTCCTATAGTCCAGCTATAGTTCCAGCTACTATACGTACATATATCTTCAAAGTGACTAAAAATTTATTCAGAATTTTCCTCTAAGTTGCTTTATGCCAAAGACATAAAATGGAAAAATGAGACCATACTATATATAATGCTGTTGGTGGGGAAGCATTATAATTTGCATACTTTTCTTTTTCTGAATTAAATAACTTGTCCATTTAATCCAGTAAGTTATGTTGGGTGCCACAATTATAATACTATTATAGAGAAGTCTCCTTGTCAACATATGGTGGCAAGACATAACTTTCTAAAATCTTAATCATTTGCAGAAGTTCCTAGAAATCACCCTGCATAAGTATTATCTTTTTATTAAATACCAATAGACGCTCCATGATAGAAAATAATATGCCAGAGATAATACCCTAGTAGTAAATAACAGCCATCAAGTCAAAATGCTACTTTACACACACTCCCTCTAAGCTTCCCACCAGTCTGGAGTCTCCACACCTACCCGCCTCGACACTCTCTGTGAGGGGAAAAGAGACTATCCCAAGCTTAGTATCCCGACCTCTAAAACCGGAGTTTCATCTTCCACACCACATGCTCTCCAAAGTTCTATGACTGGCAGTCAATGTCAAACCTTACAGAGAAAACAAATTGCTAGTTGTTGGAATCTAGCACCTGTAGCTGACCTTCTCTCTATGTTTAGGGGGAAAAAAAACAAACAAACAAAAAAACCGACTCCATTGAATATCATGTGTAGCCAGTCAATGCCACCCACACAGGTCATTCACCAGGCTGCAGTCCCCATACAGAGCTCCAAATGGATGCCTTCTCAGACATCCCTTTATTTGTTCATCACTGTGTGTAATCTGGTCATTAAGAGAGGGAGTCAAATACCAGCTCTGCCACTTTCTAGCTATCATTTTGGGCAAATTACTTTTATCAGCCTTTTATTCTCTGTATAATTATAATTATAGTACCTACTCATAGAATTGTTGGTTTTGATAAGAAAACATGTGGAAAACCTCAAACACAGAACATGGCCCACAGTGGTTGTTAGATAATATTAACCCCTGTGTTAATTACACATACATTACTTTTGGTCAGGCACCGTCCTGGAAACTAGGGATATGACAGCAAACAAGATGGTGCTTCCCTCCAGGATCTCATGGTCTAACAAGGGAGAGGACAGGTTAACCCATTATTATGTACTGTGTGTCAAGTTTCAGAATGAGACAGGGCAATATGAGAATATATAGAGGGAGTCCTAGCCCAGTCATGGGCAGTCAAGGAAAGTTACCCCAAAGAAATGCCTATTAATGCTGTCACCTGAAGGAAGAGAAACAGCTAGCTGGATAAAAGGTAGGAGAAAGCATCCCACATAGAAGAGTACATGTAGAAAGGTCAAGGGGTGCCTGGGTGGCTCAGTCGGTTAAGTGTTCGACTTTGCCTCAGGTCATGATCTCACATCTCGTGGGTTTGAGCCCCGCATCAGGCTCTGTGCTGACAGCTCAGAGCCTGGAGCCTGCTTCAGATTCTGTGTCTCCCTCTCTCTTTGCCTCTCCCCTGCTCTCACTCTTGTCTCTCTCTCAAAAATAAATAAACATAAAAAAAAAGAAAGGTCTAGAAGGAAGGAGGGTAGGTACTCCAGAGGATTTGAGGGTGATTCAATGTGGCTGAGGTGCTTCAAGGCTCACTTCATAAATCCAGGACAGCAAATGTGTCTCACGTCTTCTCCTCCCTCCTATGGATGTGCACATGGACATGCTCACAAAGACTTGAAGACATGACATAAATCAAAGACATACAGGACCTGTGCTTGGCTACTGCTCATCACTCTAAGAACCAGGAAAGTAACTGCAAATAGGAAGAGGCAATACTTACTTCACTTTTAGGAAGTCAAAATTCCCCTTAGGAAGTTATCAATGAAGCTTTTTAAACTATCACCTCCAATGACTCCAAGTCAGTTCCTACAGCACAGTCACTGCATACTAATAGTTGGTTTTAGCCTCAGCCAGTTATGGAATAGTAGAGTGTGAAAGGGCCTCTAATCAGGGGGAGGAGGAAGACCAGTTCTCTGGTGGGAGTGTTGAGGGAGGATGGTCCAGGAAGGCCAGGACTGAAGCTGGATTACCAGAGCAGGGGCTGAAGCATGAGCCCTGGTAGAAGAGGACGTAGACTGCAGGGTGCAGAGGCAGAAATCAGGGCACTAAGCAAGTGAAAGAAAGGCTCTGTGTACAGCAAGCTACTTTTTAAAATGATGTCCTAAATGGACATCAAGACAAATAGGAAGGTAAATCAAGGTAAATAAGGGAGCTGGAAAAGGTGAGGTCCAGAAGCTGAGGCCTGAAATCAAAGAAGCCACAAAACCTCTGGGAAGAAAATGACTCTCTTATGTCTCAAAAAAGGAAAAAAAAAGAAATTCTAAAGTGACTTCCAGCTAGCTTTTTAAAAACAATCTTATTATGGCCTTGTTTCTACCTTCACAAAATCAAAGCCCAAAGAACACACTACTAATTTTGAATCATTTTCTACACACATTAAATCACACTTTAAATATTTTAAAGACTTATATTAACTCATTATTCTGGATGATGTACATTAATAAAGCGGCTAAAGGAGATCAGTGGAAAAACTGGGATTTCTCCTAGAGGAAAAAAGTGGTGGCGGTGGCAGGGGCGGGGAGCAGCTAGAAAGCTTACAGATGAGTTACATATATTTTTTAAGATGTCCCTGGGCTTCCAGACAACCCTGACATAAGTGCTTACTTTCCATTTCAAAGAGGCCATGTCTGCCTTAAGAGCTCTGGTGTAGATACAAGCGATATAAATGTCACTGAGTAGACTGGGTTGTTGACCAGTGATGTTTAAAGTGTTAAAGTGATGTTTTTTAAAAATCACAGAAATGGGACCACTAAAGCAGTTAATCTTAAGGATCTCATAATGGATGAAAACACTGACACCTTTTCAAAAAAAACATTATATACTTTCCACAATCCAATTAATTTCTACAAGGAAATCACTTTACAGAAACCCATGTTATGCCCTAATTCTTAAACAAGTCAGGATATTGTCCAAAATGTTCAATTTGCATTCAAGGAATAATTCAATTAAGTGGCTAACAGTGACCAACCCCTCTCCAAAAAAAATAAGATGTGTGAAATTTGAACTGAAAGTTGGGAAACACACTTAAAATGGCTAATGCTTCCTTGTAGAGCAAGGTCGCCATGCATTATCATGGCAGTTAAGCAAATGCTTTGGTGCGCAAACCACAAAATCTCCAAGAAGAAAATGATTATCTTCTGTCTCAGGGAGAAAAATCCTGGAGTGAGTTCCAGCTAGTTTTCTTGGTTTTGTTTTTAATATCATTGCCCTGGTTTCTACCTTCAAAAAAAATCGAAGCTCAAATGTTTACTGAATCATTTTCAGTAAACACTAAATGACACCTTAAATGTTTATTCTAACTCATAATTCCGGGTGCTATATGTTTAAGCCATTTCAAATATGGCAATTTCAACTTCAGGACACCTCCATTGTCAAGACAGTATCTTCTCAATTCTGTCAATTTCAGCTAGGTTTCTTTATTTCATTATAAGCAGCAATTCTATATGTCATGAGGAGAGATGAGATTTTAGAGGAGCTTATCTAAAGATGAAATATTTTGAAAAATAACTATTTTAAGTTTATGTTGTCAAACTTGCTATACTCATTACTAACAGAGGATTAATAATGGAAATGTAATTTAATTCTTATGCTAATTTCAGATCTGATGAACAGAAATATTTACAGTAACAAAAGTATTTAACCCAAGAATATCAATTTTGAAACATATAAAGCAATTAAGATTGTTGACATCAGAAAGAATATATACTTTTTAGTTCATCTTTAATAGTTGCTCTTTCATGGGGCACCTGCTCAGTCAGTTTCAGTCAATTAAGCATCTGTTCCTTGATTTCAACTCAGGTCATGACCACACAGTTCATGAGGTTGAGCCCTGCATCAGGCTCCTCACTGACGGCACGGAGCCTGCTTGGGATTCTCTGTTTCCCTCTCTCTCTGCCCCTCCTTTGCTCATGTGTGCATTCTCTCTCTCTCTCAAATAAACTTAAAATATTTTTTTAAAAATAAAAACCAAATAAAAGTTACTTTTTCATGATGAAAAATGTGATGAAGATAGTATCCTGTGGATATGTAACAGCTCTGTTAACATCTTTTTAATTCATATTTGTATTTTGTAAATAGGGCATAATGTACCCTGATCAAAGAGTAATAGCACTGCTTTTTTTTTATATTAAAAAGGTACCTAATAAACAAGGAATCATATATTCCTGTTTTGGTTTTAGTTTCTATGGGGAGTATGAGAAGGAAAGTTGGCAAGGGAGCATAATGTTTACATGGCCTGGAATTTTAAATTTTTTTAATTGGAAGAAAGTTCTATCAGCTATTGAAAAAAATTTCATCACAGATTTATTTACAAGGGATAATTTAAGTAATTTCACTTAGCCAAAATATTTTGCCAAAATTAGAATAAAATAAATAAGTTAAAATCCAATCAAAATCTACATGGAGTTTCATCCATGATAAAAAAAAATAATTTATATTTTTCAATGCTCAAGTCATAATAAATGTTTTTTCCATCTCCAACAAATTCCATATTAATATACCATGTGGAAAGAGAACATATCTACCAATATTCACTATACTACAGATTCTGCAAGTTTGCAGCAATTACAGGATAATATCTTACAGATGATGGAAACCTTTGCCAAACCAACAATTCTACTAACATGCTTATTTCACCAAATTCTTCAACCCAGACATAAAGTTAAAAATCCACAGGTAAGTAAACACAGCATCTCAGATCAACCAACGACAAGTCTATTTACGCTGTCTTTACTCGAAATATTTATTCTTGGACCAGGAAAAGAACACTGAACACTCTAACGTGACATTTATACTCTATAAACTATTGAAAATTCATCATTCAAAATGGCTGCCAGCTGGGAGCCATCTGCAGCCTGCTTCCCCAAAAAACTAGCTCATCTGTGATTCTAGTTTCCTTATATCAATAGAGAAATAGGTCTATCCTCATGGAGAAGGCTGTTTCAAGTTACTTCAGGTACTAATGGGTTGTGAGTCAATTTGCTGCATTTCACAATGAAGGGAGCTACGTGAGAAAAGAGCCAACTAGAAAGCCCTGAAAAGTGGAGATGGGAAAGTAGTGAACTTCTCACACGAGGGGGTGTCTAAAAGCTGGGGATGTTTATTTTGCTGAGACATTAGCAGGCTCTGTTGTATTTCATTTTAAATCCACGAAATGCATCTCACCGACTCAGTTATTTGTCATCTTCAGAACAATTCCTCACATTTGTCTAATATTCTTATACATTTCCCATGTATTCCTCACAATAATCTTAGAAATCAGGTAAGTGTAACCTATTTTGCAGATAGGCATGTGACAAAGTCCAGTGAGAATCTAAATCACATGACTCCCTGGCAAGGGAAATTTCTGCCCCACTTGGCTTACAAAGTAAGTGAAAAATACCACATATTTATGGAGGCGGGGAGGACATCTGAAAGCCCAACCTCCCAGAATTCCACCATGAAGTGCTCACTAGCAGCAGAGTGGCTGCCCCTCAACACTCTGATTAACTAATGACAGAATAATCCAGAGATAGCCCCAGAATGGTTCAATCCAGGAAAGGATCACCACCTCCATGAACATATGCAGCATATCGGATGCATTTTGGCTGTCACAATGACACAACAGAGGGCCACACTGGCACTCACTGGCCAGGGCTACAGAAGCTGAACTTCCAACAAAGAGCAGGACAAACCCACTCAAGATGTCCATATACGCATCCTGGCTTGGCACAGTTCCAAGAGCCATAAAGTTGCCATAGCTTAAGTAAATGGTGCCAATCCCCCAACAAGACAAGATTACATACCAGTTAACAAAGTACATTAATTGTGAGTAGTTGCATCAAATACACATTCTGCTGCCCTCTCTTTCAGGATACAAATCACTACATCTTTATCACTGACCAGTCATGCCACTTCTTTCAAAGTCTGTGGGGGATTACTCACTGCACATCTGTAATCAGTTCATGCACAGATGGCAGACCAAGGAGTTGTACTGACTCCTTGTCTCCCAAGGTAAGAAACAATGACATTTTACAAAAAATGGATAATCAAAAGTGGAAACTGGCCAACCACGATGAAAGTACAGCAAACAAACAGTGAGATTGGAAGTGAAATCTGAGTCAAATGTCAGGGGTACAGAATCTGGGATGCTGGGAATGAAGACGCCATCGCTATTAGAGAGGCTGTGATATGCAGCCAGAGGAAACTCAGTGCATACAAGCCTAGTGACGTAAATAATGAAAGTGGTTGTGACAAAGAGGAGCTGATGCCGGCAAAATACTACACATTAAAGAAACTCTGGGAGATATTTCACAACTTTCAAAGTACAAAGGATGACATGTTGGAGTCGGATCTAGACTTACGGTTACCAAGGCACAGAAAAGATGCTCCCTCAGTATCATACGCTATACAATAAAAAAAGCACTGTTTCAACTATTCTTTTTCTTTAATTATTTTAATGTGTATTTATTTTTGAGAGAGAGAAAGAGAGAGAGAGACAGAGACAGAGACAGAGTATGAGCAGCAGAGGGGCAGAAAGGGAAGAAGGCACAGAACCGGAAGCAGGCTCCAGACTCCCAGCTGTCAGCACAGAGTCTGACACAGGGCTCGAACTCATGAACTGTGAGGTCATGATCTGAGCCAAAGTTGGACGCTTAACCAACTAGGCCATCCAGGCGCCCCAAGTTCCAACTATTTTTGACAAGTTTTTTTACCAAAAAAAAAAATGAAATACATTCATTCTCAATATTTCTAACATTTAAATACAGTGCATTAAATAATTGGCTTTAATATCTTCATTTTCCTATACATTTATCACTAACAGAAACTTTTAATATTTTCACAAAAATGTTTAGAAGTTTGAACATGTTTAGAACATGTTTAAAAATGTTTAGAACAATGAACATCATTCAAGTTTCCCAGTGATTACTGAAAACACTCTGCAGTTTCAGCCTGCACAGTCATTTTTATGGTCCCACGTTGCTGTGCAAGTTGAGGACTACCTTTTATGTCCTATTGAGAATAACTGACAAGGGGCTTCACACTGTTCCACACCATAGGCAAGCTTAAATAATTCATTTCTAGAAGTTCAGAGAACTCCCCCTTATCAACCAAAATCTAGCTCAAATATACCCTCCACTCTGAACACTCTCCCAACCCTCCTGGCCAGAAGTCATCTTTCTCTCTCCCCTCCGCACTCTAACTTTGTTGTGGCAACATTATAGTACTTATTTCTTTGCTTGTTTTTCCAATCCCA
Organism: Panthera uncia; assembly: GCF_023721935.1. Classification (NCBI taxonomy): domain Eukaryota; kingdom Metazoa; phylum Chordata; class Mammalia; order Carnivora; family Felidae; genus Panthera; species Panthera uncia. The sequence continues at coordinate 19,271,959 of NC_064818.1, read as the reverse complement.
CCAATAAAGTGGCCTCCCAACGGCCAACAAACTGTATCTTGTTCACTTCTAAACATTTGAATCTAGCACTTAGGATCTAAGAAGCATTGTTAAAATACAGTGATGGAGATAAGAAAGGTCAAAAGGAGAGGCAACAATTATCTAAGACTTTCCAATTACTTGGCACTTGGTAAATCAGACAGAGTAGAGCAGCTCCATCTACACAGTCTCCTTTAACTCATACAAAAAATGGTATCTGTTAGGAATCTGCTTATCAAAATAAATGAACTGAGTCAATATTCCTTAAATGAAGGTAAATTCTGTATCACTGACAGAATTCATTCTCCCAGGGTATGTCTGCATACTAATGGATAAAGAAACTCTCCAACTAAAATGTCTGAGGTGGAGAAGTACAGTGAGTGGCAAGCTGGGCCAAGTACGGGTTGTGGACAGTGGGAAGCCTAAGTTCTGTCATTTCCACTCTAGCCAATGGCTGGCACAGGCTCAGGGGCCCGCATCTGCCCATTGTAAAAGATGAGCCAGATTTCTGTATTAAGTCTCCTGATTTTCTAAAAATTTTTTTTAATATTAATTTTTGAGAGACAGAGACAGAGCACGAGCGGGTGAGGGGCAGAGAGAGAGAAGGAGACACAGAATCTGAAGCAGGCTCCAGGATCTGAGGTGTCAGCACAGAGCCTGAAGCAGGGCTTGAACCCATGAACTGCAAGATCATGACCTGAGCTGAAGTCACACACTCAACTGACTGAACCACCCAGGTGCCCTAAATCTCCTGATTTCTAAATGTGACCTATTTCAATTATTTAAAAAACACTGTGGGCCAGAGAAAGCATGGACCCTACTACTTTCTGACCTGTGCTCCAAACCAACAAGAATTTTCATGGGGTATGAGTGGGTTATTTGTAATGATCTATGTTAATGAAGAACAGGTTTCTTGGTTCCCCTGGGACATAAGGATCTGTGATTCTTAATGTTATTTCATTCCCCAACTATCACTTTATTATAATTCCCCAGAAAGTTTAAATATATCTTTATCATATCTATTATCACAAGTGTATAATAAAAAGGTTAAACCTGAACTATCTAAGTTGTATATAACTTGAATATAATGGTTTAATAGTACATATCTTGGGTAAAAAATGTAATAGTATTGATATCTCTAACAAAATCAAGTTACCAAACTTTGTTAACTTTCTAGCCTCTAATTTTTCATAAGCCCATTATTCTAGTTACATGACTTCACATTATATGCTTTTTTAGGCAACACATTTTACCATCCACATCACCTTAATCTTCTTCAAGCAAACAATCCTACTTAGCTCAGTAAACCCCAGTAGGATTAATGCTGACTGATAATGACAGATTAGCACAAAAGCAGATCTATAATGGCATCCCTAAGACATTAATAAGATAAAATTCTATGCAGGCTGTACTGGGTAAATAGGAAACGAAGTACTAGGTTTGAGAAAAGTTTGCTTTAAAAAAGGAATAATGAAGAGGTACATATTGGTTATGCTACTATTGTAACAACTCCAAATGTCAGTTGATGAACACAAAAGTTCCTCTCTCCTGTTAAATGGACTGCATAGGTCAGCAAAGGGCTTGGTTCTCCACAGTCATTCAGCGAGCCAAGCTTATGGAGGCCTTTCCATTTTATGGCTGCCCATCTAGAATCCATGGCCTCCTATCTCCCTTTGGAAGAAAAATAGGAAGAATCCTGTGCTGAACTTTTACTACCTTGGCCTCAAAGAAAAACACATTACCTCCCTCACATTCCATTGACCATAACTACACACATAGCTCTACCAATTCAAAAGGAGCTGGGTCATGCAGGGGGCAATTAGAGTATTTGCTGGGCATTACTGTCTCTGCCAGATGGTTCTTTATTTTTTAAGTTTATTTATTTATTTTGAGAGAGAGAGAGAGAGAGAGAGAGAGACAGGCAAGGAGAGGCAGAGAAAGAAGGAGAGAGAGAATCTCAAGCAGGCTCCGCACTATCCGTACAGAGCCCAATGTGGGGCTCAAACTCACAAACTGCAAGACCATGACCTGAGCCAAAATTAAGGGCTGGAAGCTTAACTGACTGAGCTACCCAGTCGCCTCTGCCAGATGGTTCTTTTAAAAGCTTCAACATCATATAGTAAAACCTACTCTTGCTCCTTTCAGAATCCAGACTTGTACACATAACCTCCTAAACATATCTCTGCCTTGATATCCCACCAGCTCCTTAGACATGTTTAAACTGTGCACAATCTTCTCCACACAACAGGACATTATAAGTTGTCTATCCAGGATCCAGGAATCAACCTGGTTATCTAATAGAGTGATGCCACTCCCAATGCCAGGGACTGATTTAAGAATAGGCATGAATAGGCATGAACCTAAAGCTCAACAACAACAAAATAAACTAAGCAACTTGACCCCAAAATGGGCAGACCTGAATAGACTGTTCTCCAACAAAGATATACAAATGGCTGATAAGCACATGAAAAGATGCTTGACACCACTGATCATTACAGAAGTGGAAATCAAAAGTATAATGAAACAGCATCTCACACCCATTAAGATGGCTACTATCACACACAAAAAAAGCAGAAAGTGCATGCTGACAAGGATGTGGATAAATTAGAACTCTTGTGCACAGTTGGTAGGAATGTAAAATGGTACAGCTGCTGTTGAAAACAGCAATGTGGAACACCAAGAGCAATTCATCAAAAAATTAAAAATATAATTAGCACATTATCTAGCAATTTCACTTCTGGTTATACACCCAAAAACTGAAATCATAGTCGCACAGAGATATTTATACATCCACATTCATAGTAGTGCTATTCATGATAGTTAAAATGTGGAAATGTAATACAAGTGTCCATCGATGGATGAATGGAAAAGCAAAATGTGGTACATGCATACAATGGAACAGTATGCGGCCTTATAAAGGAAGGAAATTCTAACATATCTACAACATGGATGAACCTTGAGGCATTATGCTAAGTAAAACAAGCCAGTCACAAAAATACAAATACTGTATGATTCCATTTCATGAGAAAATTTACCTCAAGTTGTCAAAATCATAGAGACAAAAAGTAGAATTGTTGCTTGTTTTCAGGGGCTACAGGGAGGGGGCAATGAGGATTTATTAATGGGTACAGAGTTTCAGTTTTACAAGATGCGAAAAGCTATGGGGATGGCTGCTGGTGATGGTTGAACAACAATATGAATGTTTTTATTACCACTGGACACTTAAAAATGGTTAAGATGGTAAATTTTATGTTATGTGGATTTTACCACAATTAAAAGAAGAGGAGTGGCTGGGTGGTTCAGCCAATTGAGCATCCAACTCTTGATTTAAGCTCAAGTAATGATCCCAGAGTCATGGAATCGAACCCTGTGTCAGGCTCTGTGCTGAGCATGGGGCCTTAAGATTCTCTCTCTCTCAGGGCCCCTGGGTGGTTCAGTTGGTTAAGCGTCCAACTCTTGATTTTGGTTCAGGTCATGATCTCATGGTATGTCGGACAGAGCCCCTCATCGGACTCTGCACTGAGAGATGGAGCCTGCTTGGGATTCTCTCTTGCCTTCTCTCTCTGTGCCCCTCCCCTGCTCACTTGTGCTCTCTCTCAAAATAAATAAACATTAAAAAAATTCTCTTTCTCCCCCTCTCATGTGTGTTCTCTCCCTCAAATAAAAAAAAAATTAAAATTAAAAAGAGAAAGAAAGAAAGAACAGCCAGGCATGTGATGCAATTTGGGTGAAAGATAAATAAGAAAAGGTTTGATGGGCACTTTTGAGAATGAAGCTTTCTGGCTTTTTAAAGAGAATTTCTGAAAAGGTTCTCTCTCTCCCACTAGATGGGAAACAAAGACACATGGAGCCCTGATGCTACAAGAAGAGAATCAGCTCTGGGATAAAACTGACAGGGTGGAAGACAGAGCTGAGTCAGAGAACATCTGAGTCCTGGATAACATCACAAAGCTTCTTGATCAACTATCCCTGAAGCCATTACCTGTGCACACTTCAGTAATGAGAGCAGGTACACGTTCATGTTGGTGAAGCCAGCCTGTTACTGGAAATGGAAAGCATCCCACTGGATGCACATTCCAAACCTGGTCCTCCTTCTGACTTCCACACTTTTCTCTGATATGTGTTCAAAGCTGTCCTCTCACCTCCCATAGCTTCTCCCTCGCTGCCCACACTACTGTACCCAATCAGTTGCACAGACCTAGTGATTCTCTCCCCCAAACTGTGCCCAGAACCTAAAACAACCTTCCATCCAGGTAATTACCACTCCTGAGCATTTCCACAAAGGGCTTCACACGTGGTAGCAGCACTTCCAGCTCTCTCCCCTTCAAGTCGTTAAGTGCGGATATTTCCCTCCTCTAAATCCACCAGTGCTTATTCATTATCTCTTAAGTCGGGCACAAACTTCTTGGCCTAACATTAAGGCTGTCCATACCAGGCCACGACCCACCTCTTTGGTTTTACTTTTCCTCAGTCTCCTCTACTTTCATCACCACCACTATCCACTGTCCTGCCCACACCCAATCCCTATGGTTTTCTTGCATTATATAAGCAGTTCTATTGTTTCACGGTCTCCTGCACTCAATTTCTATCTGTTGTTCATCACAAAGCATAAAAGCAACTTCAAGATCCCCTTAATTTAATACAATCTTTCCCTCCTCTGAGCTGCTATATTGTCTTTCTTATGCCACTTATATTTCTATTTTTAAACTGGATCAACCCCCTTCTAGAATAAACTATCTTTGAGGGAAAAGTCTATTTTACTTATACTGAACTTGCCAGGTCTTGCAAGGCCTAATTATTGGTAAGCCAATGAAAGTTACACTTTTGACAATCACAAAGAGGATGTCTGGGCATTTCATTTGCAAGACAGTTTTAAGCTTCTAGAAGAACAATCCATTGCCCTTTGAGGAAACCAAAGGTAGAATCACATTATTTTAATAGGATCATATATCTAAATCAAGAGTCCCTGGCTCAGATGTCAACTGGAGTCAGGCAAGGAACAGTTAGGAATGGATGGGCAGAGTGCATGCTTTTAATTCAAATATACATTCCACACACACACACACACACACACACACACACACAAATAGACAAACAAAGATTATTCATTGCCCCAAACAAATACATTTTCTCTCATTTTCCTGAAATTCACCACCCCCTTATTCATATTTCCCCTTGATCTATAAATATGAGTACAAGAATTACTCCACCATGAGAAAACCAACAGTGCACTGACACCAACCGTCACAGAATAAGAGGGAGTGGAAGAGCATGTGGCAAACAGGGACACATCACTAGCTCCAACCAGCATGTGTAGACACTGGCCCAAAGTAGCCAGACTTTCCAACTTTCCAAGAAAAGCTATCAAACCAGACTGGCATGTAAAATCTCCTTAATTTTAAAATGCAGCTAAATAATTTACTTAAAAATCACTATTTAGATAAATATGATATGGCCTAAACTAAATGTTGATATACCAAATACAACCAGCAAGCCATTCTCTTGTTTTCTGTTTACCTGAGATGGGTTAAAAGAGAAATAACAGAATGTGGTAATACTCAAAAAGTGAATAGATGGTGCTTCTATCAGAATCAGAAAATTCTGTGCCCCAGGCATTTTATAAAGAGCTGGGCTTTGATCTTAGGAAGAAGGAACAGGCAGCTTTACAAGCCAGCACCTGACTACGGGTCTAGGGCATTTGGTGGGGAGGCCCAGGGCTAAAGGCTGCTGGGAAGCTGAGATCAATTAAGCCTCATACAAGGTTATATGTGAATTCCCTTGCACTTGGTAGAAATTTTTAAACCACTAAATTTTCCTGAATTAATGTTAAATTAACACTTCCAAGAGGATGCCAGAAAAATAAAGTATTACCCTGTTGAATTTGGTACAGCATGACAGAAAATATCTACTGTACTATAAATGTATTTTTCTGCAAAAGTAATTTTAAATATTTCTGATATAGGAAAAAGTATAGAGCTCATAAAAAGTTATGAGTAATATTCAAAGGATTTATACATTTCAAAAATTATTTTAATTGATTATGAAAATTTCCAAAGAAGCTACTCCGGAGACTTAAGTGCACTAACGATGTCACAAGGGAGACTTGGAAAGACAAACATACAGATATACTAAGGTTTCATTCATTTGCAAAAGTGTAGAATTAGATTTGGCAATATTTCAGATGTCTTCATGTAATTCTTAGAATAAAAGTTTCAAACAGTTTTTCCCTTGTGAATTTTCAGGTTCTTAAACATCTAAAAAGAATCCAATTAAAAACCACCAAACTTTCCAAATGCTGGTTTCAAGGAATTAAGATTCTTTCGATACAACTCAAATTCCAAAACCTATTCACACCTGATAAAATGGCATAATTATCCTATATTATGAAATATGAACCAGTTGGTGAGGTATATTTTTACCATTATGCATTCATTCATTTATCAAACAAGGTAAGTATGAGACATTATGCTCAACCTACGAGCAACAACGATGGACAGCTATGGCCACTGCTCTCACAAGGCTGATATTATACTCAGGGAAACCAACAACCAACACTTACACCCTTAACTACAAAGTGTAAGAAGTTTCATGAAAGAAACTTACATGTTGCAATGATCTCACCTAACATAGAGATGCCATGTAGTCTATTAATCAAGGGAAGGCTATGCCTTGATGAAATGAGCCACAATATGAAGCATAGTTACATCAAAGTGGGTAATGAAAATCATGCCTGGGAGAGGGAGCAACATTCATTCATTTTTAAATATATTTACTGCATGCCAGATATGTGTCAGTCATTGCAGTAAACATTAGGCATAAATAGTGAATAGAATTTAAATAGTCCCTGATTACACTTATAATCTACTGGGGGAAATGAACAGGTATAATAAAATAAATCTACTGGGAGAAATGAAGAAAAGGCAGCAGGAAGAAATCATTTTTTAAGTGTGGTAGGGGTTAAAAAAGAACAGGATGCTCTGAGTCAGAACAGTAAGAGGGGCAGTACTTTATACTACATGAGACGACCTCTCTGAGAGCGTCACTGAAAGATGCCAAGGAAAACATAAAGAACATTGCAAGCTGAGAGTACAATACAGCACAAAGGCCCTGAAGCAGAAGGGAACTCAGTGTTAAAGGCCTGAAAGGCAACCAGAAAGCAGGAGGAAACAGCAATAGGTTAGGCGGAGAGGGAAGTAAGGGCCAAGTCCAAAGATCCACGATAAGGGGGTTGGATCTCAATATAAAGAGCTAGGAAGGCAATGAAGGGCTTTAAGCCTTGGAGGAACATGACCATATTTGTCTTTTACAGATCACAGTGAAGAAGGCAGGACTGGGAGTAGAGAGAAGAGCTAGGAGGGCATTGCAACTGTCCAGCAAGAGATGATGGGAGCGTGAAGAAGGGTCAGGATGGCAGAGACAAAGAAAAATGAAGCAAATCAACATATACTGAGGGTGGAACTGACAAGACTACTGATTGATTTGATTGGAGAGGAGTGATGAAAGAGGAGTTATCAAGTTGTCAATCAGGTTTCTGGTTCAAATAACTACATGGCTCATGCAATCACGGAGACTAGAAGAAAGAAAGAGACCAAATGAGACTAAGAAAATAAAAGTTTTAGTTAAGTTACATTTTTGAAGTCTATGAGCCACTCTAGTAGATTTATAGCCAAGTGGAAATATCAGGCTAAGGTGATAAGAATCTAGTGATCAGAAGGAAAAAAATTTAATTGGAACTATAAATTTGGAATTAGATATTTTAGATCATGGAATCTGAGACTCTCACCTACTAAAGACAGAAAAAACAAAGGTCCTCCTAATTTGGGTGTGAAACTAACCTTGAGACAAAGTAGAATGGTAAGTAGAATGGAGGTCAGGGGAATAGGGAATAGGTATTGTTTCATGGTCACGAAGTTTCGCTTTGGGAAGGTGAAAAAGTTCTGAACATGGATGGTGGTGACGGTTGCAAAACAGGGTGAATATACTTAATGCCACTTAAAAATGGTTAAAATAATCTTACGTAGTGTGACTTTAATAAAAAAATAAACTAAACCTCAAGAATTCCAACATTTAGACATTGGGTAGAACATGAGATGCTGAAAACACCAGGGAGGGAATGAGCTTCCAGAATGGTAGCAGACAATGAGGAAGTCATAGAGAACAAAGGGAAAACTCCAGACTAATCCCCACACAGGAGAGTTCCTTAAAGAAAGTAGAACTGAAAGCTCCTGAGAAATTAAGTCAAATGAAAGACTTCAAAGTATCCCTTGGAATTTTAAAACATCAGTGGAAGGGTAAGTGCAGGAGTTGGAGTGAGTTAAGAAGTAGAATATGATTAGATGACTTTTTTAAGAAGTTTTGACTCTGACAAAAAGCAGAAAAACAGGAGGGTGGCTGGAGAAGAATGTGATGCCAAGGGAGATATGACAGTTCTAAGGAGCCTACTCCAATGTCCACTTTCTCCCAATTAGAACCCTCAATTTTCAGCTGGGCACATGGACACCTAAATTAAGTACTCTGACTTCCTCGAAGACAGGGATGGCCAGAAAACTAAGTTCTGCCTAGGGATGCTAGGAGATTCTAGGGAATCCCATGATTCAATATGTTCTGTCCCTTCTTCCATCCAGCTCACTAGACTGTGGTTCCAACTTGGATTATGAAGATAAGGGCCATAAACTAGGAGTAGGAAAATGTGTAGGCAGAAGCACCTTGATTTGCTAAGTCTTTGGGAAGCACTGTCACCACACCAGGCCTGTACTATGAGACGTAATCTTCCAACTTATTAAATAGCAATCATTTGGGTTTGCTTTGATTTTCTGTTTCCATAGACAACTCTAACCTCAACTAACATAGGCAGTTTTTATCTTTAGTATGTGAGCCAACAGAACACAATTGTGTGAAAAGGGGGTGGTCCAACTAGAAAGCCTGACTCATGACAGAGGGGGGCAGGATCTAAAGAGAAAAGCATGAGAGAGATGCAAACCCAGCACAGCTAGAAAGATGAGACTAGGTAAGATGTAGGAGGAGTTCAATCATGCAGAGACTTGCAAAGTAGGATAAGGATTTTACTTTTTTATCTTAAGAGCACTGGGAAACTAGATATTTTAATAGGTAAGTAATATAACCCAATGTGTATTTTTTTTCAAAGATCATTGACAGTAATTTGAAGAAAGGAATGAAGTGAGGGTCAAGACAGGTGGCAAGGAGACTAGGTAGAAAGTTGTTTTGACAATCCACCTGAAATACGGGGTTGGGCAAGATAATGATTATGGCCTATGGCAGAGTGAGTAAATGTGAAGACAGCACTGGCAGCACTTTGTATGTGTTATGCATGACAGATCAGGGACAGTAAGCAGTCAAGGATGACACCCAAGGTTACGACCTGGACAACACTGTGAATAGTGGTATAGCTCACTGAATTGGGGACTTGTGGAAAAGCTAAACACTTGGGTAAGTTCAATTTTTAACATTCTAATTTTTAAGTTCCTGAGACAACCAAGTGTAAATAAATACCCAGCAAGTAAAAGACTTGTTCTCACTAGCTTATTCATAATAGTGAAAAACAGGAAATAGCCAGGTGTCCATAAACAGGGAAACAGATTACCTGTGATATGCAATGTAATCCAACTCACTATTAAAAAGGAACAAACTACTGATATATGAACGATAGGAGGAACCCCACAAACATAATGCTCAGTGAAAGAAGCCTTATACCATAAAGTACATACCACGTGTTTCCATTTGTATAATATTCTAGAACAATCATTGGTGAAAAAACTCAGAAAAGTGGTTGATACAGTAAATTGGGGGTGGATCTGGGAGAGGGGATAGGAGGAAACTGTTTCAAGTAATGGTAATGGCTTATATCTGCATAAGAGTTTGGGTTACACAGATGTACACATTTGTCAAAAAACAATGAAGAGTACATTTACTTTAACAACGACAAAACACTCCAAATATTGAATGCTGATTACTGGTATGCATGGTGAAGGGGTGAAGTGTGCTGATGTCTGCTTGCTAGTCTGAAATGCAACAAAAAAATAAGATAGATTGATAAATAAATAGAAGGATAGATACATCCATATGAGATAAAGCAAATATAAAGAAGTAATTGTAAAATTTAATTAGTGGGTATGTGGTATTCCCTGAGTCTTACAACTTTTTTGTATTTTTATAATAAAATGTTAGAAAAGCTTTAAGTAACTAATCTGCACTTCTTTGAAAGCACTAACTAAAACTTAACAATAATAGATTCAAGCACACATCCTCCTCCTCCTTTTCCTTCACGTCTTCACTATTATTGTGAATCTATAAATGTTCACTACTATAGAATTCATAACCAATTCAATCACAAAGAAATATTATCATTTTAATACCATTTGAAATCATTACCAAGTATCTAAAATATGTACTTTGCAGAAAAATACTTAAATAGAAATATTTTACCACATTTTAAGCAATGAAACCATGATAATTCAGAATAAAGAAACGGGAAAATTTCAGCTAATACAGGGAAAATAATGGTCATTCTGAATCATGTAACATTTTAAGGTATACTGTTTTCTTACTTCCATACTTTGGTAGCTCTTTAGGACCCATTTAATAAGGAAATAACTATCACTGGCATACCAAATGTCACATTGTTATTCATTAATGTATTTTTAAATGTCTCCCTAGGAATACTGTTTATATCCTTAATTTCCACTATCAAACCCAAATTCTTTTCCTTAAAGAAAACCCCTAGGTCTTTCTTAGCAAAAATTAGCAACCAAAATTACTTAAAATTATTAGAGACTTAGTTGCATTTTACTAAAAATTTATCCTCAAAGAATAAAGACAAATTGTCTTTTTTTTCCCCTTGAAATGAGGCCTACTGAGGGTGATTCAACCAAGGAAGTATTTTAGGAACTGGAATCCTGAGGAGTGAGGCAGAACTCATGGGAGAGCTGAGGGGAGTTGATGACATTCAGTAACTTCTAGAGTGAAGTTCTGGGAACTACCTGGGTCTGGTCTGAAACCACATGGAAGGACTGGGTTAAAAACAACAAGGTGGTTGCTGAGGCTAGGGGCTGGGATTGGATGGGCATGAGAGCCTGGATGGTTTCTAGAGGCAAGAGAAGCTCAAGACTGGGGTTTGTAGGTGGGCGTCTGAAGAAGTGTTCCAGAGGACAGTGACCATGATGATAAGAGGCCATAAAGAGCAGGCAGAGGTGGAAGAGCACAATGTCCATCCTGTGGCTGAACTGCACTCCCAGGTGCTGCTTCTGAGCCTTGTGTTCCTACTGGCCCTTGCTGATGCAGAGCATCCATTTAACTCTGCCTCCTTGTTACCAGGAACCCTCCCCACCAACTCCACTGGCTCCTTAGGGCCAGGCAGGCAGATAGGAATGAGACACAGGCCCTTACTTCCCCTCTGGGTTGCAGTGGGGCAGCATTTCTTTGGGCTGGTACAATGCAGAAACAAGCATTAGAGCCACCAACTCATGGGTGGTAGCTGGGTGGTAGCCAGGTGTGTAGCAGGGAGGTGATAAAAATGGTCTCCAGTTGGCTGACCTGCACCATCAGAGAAGAACACAGGGCAAAGGAGATACTGATGAGGGGGATGCCAATGTCTGGGAATAAGTCATTTGTCATAAGCAGAAAGACAGTGTAGTCCGGTAGCAGTGCTGTCTTGAATGGGGCATGATTCTCTTTCTGCTGGTAGGTAGAAGCTGAAGGCATGGATGACAGCCAGAAAGCCACTGGATACCAGAAGGATACCAGAAGCCTCATCATATATAGGCTGGGATGTGCCTTGATGGCTACCTGTTGAGATGAAAGAGCTGAAGGTGAGTGTGCAGGTCTGTTCATCAAAGGGTAAATGGAAAATAGTCCATATTACATTTGCTGATGACTCACACTGGTTTATCTAATCTGCTGCAACCTTCACAGGTGACATAAGCCATGTGACCTGTAGGTACCTAATCCACATCTATGAACTCAATGAAGATAACCGGAAGTCATAGCTCCTTAGTTGCCATGCTGAGCTTCCTGATGCCCCCATATTCCTCTGGATTCCACCTGATGAATGGATTGTACCAGACCATAATTAGCCACAGGAATTGTGTCATCAGTTAAAGCTATGCATCACCCACTTCCAGGATGTCAGACAGGGTGATGGAGATGTAGACATGAGTGGGGATCCTGTAGTTGATGGCTGGATGGAAACTTTTCTGTTAAACACTGCTTAGAAAATAATAGGGACTCCCCCCACTGCTGGTCAAAGCCTGAGTGATTGGTAGTAAAATGGTCTCCTCTTCCTTGAAGCAGCCAGTGGAGAATAAGGCAGAGGAGGAATCCTTTCCCATGCAGCCAATCTCTTTCCATCTTCCTTTCCTTGGCTCTTTTCTGGAGACATAGCAACAATATTGTTCTTAACAGACCACAGGCCACACCATGAGCGCTGGCTCAAATTATCCCTTTAATTAAAGCTTATGAAATGATTTTTCAAAACCAACTACCAATTAAAAAGCTCAAAATCAACTCTCATTCATTTATTATTTTCAGGTGATACAGAGTTTCTAACATGGCAAGCACAACTATAGATACTACTATAAGAAAAGAGTTTTCACTTAGTAGCACAAGTGTTTGAATTACATATTCATATACACTATGCTTGGGATATTTTGTTGCTCATTTTCAGTACACGAAGTCTTTAACATACAGTCTGGTGAATATTCTAAGACAAGTAGCTTTCCTTACTGTACATGCCATCAACTTAAACTTTAACTGTACAAAACATTTTTTAATGTTTATTTATTTTGAGAGAGAGAGAAAGCATGAACCAGGGAGAGGTACAGAGAGAAAGAGAGAAAGAGAGACAGAGACAGAGAGAGAGAGAGAGAGAGAGAGAGAGAGAGAGAGAGAGAGAGGGAGGGAAAGAGAGAGAATCCCAGGCAGGCTCCTTGCTGCCAGTGTGGAGCCTAACATGTGGCTCCATCTCACAAACCGTGAAATACCCAGGCAACCCTATACTAAACTTTTAAAATACCTTTTAGGGGCGCCTGGGTGGCTCAGTCGGTTAATTGTCCAACTTCGGCTCAGGTCATGATCTCACAGCCCTGTGTTGGGCTCTGTGCTGACAGCTCGGAGCCTGGAGCCTGCTTCGGATTCTGTATCTCCCTCTCTCTCTGCCCCTCTCCCACTCACATTCTGTCTCTGTATCTCTCAAAAATAAATAAACATTAAATATTTTTCAAAAATAAATAAAATACCTTTAAACGTCAAAAGAAAGGTATATTAATCTCTCAAGTAAACATTTAGATACTATGTCTTTTTCAGAGCCCCACTGTTAAAGGAAAAAAAGAAATAGCTAAATGAGCCTAACGTTGGTTCTAAGTCCTCAGTTTTTTTTTTAATTTAATTTTAATTCCAGTACAGGTAACATACAGTGTTATATTAGTTTCAGATGTACAATATAATGATTCAACAATTTCATACATACAACACCAAATGCTCATCACAAGTGCACTCCTTAATCCCCATCACCTATTTCTCTCAACACTCTACCCACCTCCCCTCTGGTGACCATCAGTTTGTTCTCTATAGTTAAGAGTCTGATTCTTGGTTTGTCTTTTTTTTTTTCTTTTGCTTGTTTGGTTTCTTAACTTCCACATATGAGTGAAATCATATGGTATTTGCCTTTGACTTATTTCACTTGGCATTATACTCTCTAGCTCCAACCACGTCCTTGAAAATGGCAAGTTTTCTTTTTTTGTTATGGCTGAATAATATTACATTTATCCATTCATCTATCAATGGACACTTTGGGCTGCTTCCATAATTTGGATATTGTAAATAATGCTGCTATAAATACAGTGGTGCATGTATCCCTCTGAATTCCAAGTTCTCAGTTTTTAAATTCTTCCCTGGCCTGATCAGAAAAAATATTGAACTAGGTACAGCCACAAGTTTTAGAGAGGGAAGAGAAATCTTGTTTTATAAGTTGCTGGGTTTTGCTTTGCACACTGTAACCAGCCTAAAGCAAAATGCTTTCCATAAATGTGGTAAACAAACATCAAACTCCATTTCATCAATAAAACCAAGTTTTCCCAAATAAGAGAATGTCAACTCACTCCATCCATTTTAAACTGATGCAATCCTTGGAATGTGTGTTTGTTAAAAGGAAAAAATGAAATGGTGTAAAAGCTCAAATGTGACCAGTGGAATACAGGCTGTTGTGCTAAAGGAAAATTTTGAGTTTTTCAACCAGGGTCAAACAGAAAGGTGAGATGCAGAACATTGTAAATTTATCTGGAAAAAAATTGAGTGGAAAGTGTAAGTTTTAAACATCACTGATATTTTCCTTTTCTTTTATAAGGTCATTCAAGTGAGCATCAAAGCTCACATAAGAAAAATTCACAGAGGAAAAGGCAAGGAAATGTCTTTGAGAATGCTCTTTGTATAAATTGGTATATCTGACCCAGGGCAATAATGCACTGATCAAAATCAGAGCGTCTAAAGATAATGTAAAACTTCCACTTTTTCAAGCTAAAATGATTCAGGGAATCTTTTAAACCAAGTTTTACTCCCAGTCTGTACCCTGTACATTCTGTTAAAAAGTGAAAGACCATAAAATTTTCAATTCTGTGTTTACTGGCAAACTTATTATTTATTATGTTCACAAAAAAATTAATTTACAGCAAACCAAGATGATACAGTGGGGAAAAAGCCATTTATTGAGTAGCCGGTATGCACCAGCACTTCATAAACACAAATATACATGAGCTCCACTTTCTCCATACAACCTTACAAAGCAGGCATGATCCCCATTTGACACTTGAAAAGCACATTTGGAGAGATTAAAGAACTTGCTTAGGATCACACAGCTGAGTCTGGAGAGGCTTTTATTCCTGGCTCTACAATTAACTAGCTCTATGTTCTTATCAGTATAAGTCACCTGACACTCATATGCAAAACAAAAGACTTAACTGAATATTTTAACTACATTAAAAGGTGATTTTGATCTTTTAGAGACGGGTAACAGATGGTCAGACTTCCTAATTTCCCTCTACCTCTACCCTTCCTTGTCTTTATCCAATTTTACTATTCCTCACTCATTCCACAAGAAGGTAGGGAAGGGAGTTGCCCTCCCTCTGCCCCCCCCCCCAAAAAAAAGAGTACTTAAAAGTTTTGTTTTACTTAAAAAAAATTTTTTTTAGAGAAAGAGCACATGTGCGAGTGGGGAAGGGGCAGGGGAGAGGGAGAGAAAGAGAGAAGGAAAGGGAGAGAGAGAAAGAGAGAGAATCTCAAGCAGGCTCCACATTCAGTGTGGAGCCCAATGAGGGGCTCAGTCTCATGGCTGTGAGATCATGACCTGAGCTGAAATCAGGAGTTGGACACTTAACTGACCGAGCCACCCAAGCACCCCAAAAGTTTTGTTTTAGATACCTGATAACACATCTAACTTTTAAAGGAGAAAAATCTCATACAGAGAAGTTAAAACTAATTCCTAAAACTAGAGCATTGACTTTACCCTGTACTTTTTCATAATTACAGTGAACAAATGAGAACTGACTTCATAAAATTCCCTCAAATGCCTGACATCTTTGCTTAAAAATAAAAAAAAATATATTACTGTGCTCCCATAACAAGTGGTAAAGAACCATCATAGTAGCTAGTAAGAAACTGTGTGTCTAGACTAAATTTAAGTCATTCTTAACAAATTACCTTTTTTTTTACTTAAGTACAGTTGACACACAATGTTGCATTAGTTTCAGGTGTATGACACAGTGATTCCACAAATCTGTACATTTATGCTCTGCTCAGCACAAGTGTTAGCTACCATCTGTCACCATACAATGCTATTACGATACTACTTTACAAATTAGCTTTTAAAGGACTAGAAGGCCAAAGAGAGTTAAGTAATTCCTTCTATATCTTGTTTATAATCTACAGAGGTACAAACTCACAGCAATTAATTAGAAAGTAAAATTCTAGTTTGGTAAGTAATAATCTGTGCCTTCCTTGAAATTGACAAGCTGAACTGAACTGAGAATTTTCCATTGGCCCTAATCACAAACCTCTTGTTTATTATTGAAAAGTCAGAAAAAGCCATCACTTCCAATATATTTGTCAAAGGGGGTTATTTATTAAATACAGAAGAGAGATTAAACATGAGCAAATGCCTGAGATATTTTTACTATTTTATTAATTCCTTGCAAGGGGGTGCCTGGGTAGCTCAATGGGTTAACGATCTGACTCTTGATTTTGGGGCCCACATGATCTCACAGTTCATGAGATGGAGCCCCTCATTGGGCTCTGTGTTGACAGCATGGAGTCTGCTTGGAATTCTCTCTATCCCTCTCTCTCTGCCCTTCCCCAGCTCGTGCTCCCTTGTACATGCACTCCTTCTCTCTCTCAAAATAAATAAGCATTAAATTAATTAATTAATTAATTACAATAAAATTCCTTGCAGGGAATAAATCAAGGGAAAAATATAGGGAATAATTCGCCAGGTATTTAAGAGAGGAAGATGACAACATTAACATTTGAATGCCTACTATGTGACATGACAGGGAGGTTTTATGTAGGTTGCCTTGCTTAATCAGTCTATTTTTGTAATCCAGTACAGTTAACATACAGTGTTATACTAGATTCAGGTGTACAATAATCACACTCTAATTTAGTCCTAAAAAAGGTAGGAATTATATTGCATTCAACAGGTGAAGAAAGAGACTCAAAAACTAGGTAATTCGTTCAAGGTCACACAGCTAATAAATGCTGGTGTATTTCCAGCTCAAATATATTTGAATATATACTTAAATGAAAAGTCTAAGCTCTTTATACTACACCCCCCACCTTCTCTGTGCTTGGTCAGGGGTTTCAAAAACTAAAAAGTCACATTCAGCAACCTATTAAAATTTTAGTTTTGGCTGAAGAAAAAAGAACCATGTGATTATGATATACTATATCAACTGCTACACCAAAGGTATGAGAAGACAGCATATACAAGTTGTGCTTGTAGAAAAGGGTAAGCTGGACATTCAGATAAAGCTATTTAAGTAGAAAACATCTTAAATAAAAATATATTTTGCTAAATAAGAATATTCCTTAGATCAGAAGTGATAAGAAATAAATAAGTGAAGGCTAGAGTCAGCATTTGCCATAGAAATGTCTCTTACCTCATGGCCTATAGTGTGGATTTTAACAAACCAAGTTCAGAGAACAGAAAATAAATTTCACAACAGAAACACATAAAGCCCCACCCAGAGACTGAAATATAAATTCCCCCTTAGTGATCAACAGTAGAAATGAGTGTCTGGCTTTGCCTCAGTGGAATGAGAAAAAAGAAAAACGTCTCCTGAGAATTCCTAAATACAAGTCTATATTCATGCACTCTTGGTGACAGAATTAAAAAAATTTTAAAGCAATTTAAAAGTAGTGTTCAAAGAAGTCTCATGGATAAAATTCTAATGTACATGAGCTTACAATAAAAAAAAAAAATCCCTACAGGTACAAGGGGAAAAGCCATGAGTAGTGATTTATTACAAGTATGTTGAAGGAACAAGATACTATCAAAACTAATCATGCAGATTTTAAAAATAATTAGTTATAAGGACAGGAACACTGAGTAAGTCCCTTTCCTAAAGCTCAGGTACATAAGACCTACCTAAACCTGAGGCTGGGGGAGAAGGGGGCATACCAATCCACCCTCCACCCACCAAGAACCTTGCACCAAGTAACAAGCAGCAGCAGCAGCAGCAGCAGCAGCAGCAGCCCACTGCTGGTGAAGAAGCAAGAACATGGAGAGAGCTGGGGGCCCAGGTATGCAGTGTGGACTGAAAACCGAGGGTAGATTAGGAATGCTGAGAAACCCCTAATGCACTGAGACCTCCTACTAAGCTCAAGGTACTAGTAGTTTAATACTGGAGAAATCTGAAGTCTGTGTTGGCCTCAAAGTAACTATAGCAGCAACAAAATTCAAATCTAGCTCAACTACTGATAATACTGACACAAATGCCTATATCAACAGCCTTGAAGGAAAGACAGAATTGGCCATTTATGGGTATTATTTACCCCGTCTCTATTGTTCTTTAGGACACAAAACCTTATATTCAGTTAAAAAATTACTAAACACAAAAAGGGAAAATTAAACCATTGCTAACAGATGACCTGGTCAACAGAACCAGACTCCAATATGGCCCAGGTATTGTAAATAAAATAAGGGACATTTAAAATCATTATAAATATGATAAAAATCTAATTGAAAAAAAAAAAAAAGATTAACATGTGCTTATGGTGGTGAGGGATTTACCAGAGAGATGAAAACTATGTAAAGGATCAAATAAAAATGCTTGAAATGCAGAACAAAGTCATAGACTGGGAAAAAAAAATACTTACAAATCATATATCCAATAAAAGACTTGTATCCAAAACTCTTAATACTCAGTAAACAACCCAACAACATAGTAGCAAAATTTTGAACACTTAACAGAAGTCATAAGAATGGCCAATAGTCACATAAACAACTGTTCAACATCAATCTTCAAAAAAACATAAATCCATGATGAAAAACTGCTACATATCCACTAGAATGGCTAATCTTAAAAAGAAAGACATTACCGAGTGCTGAAAAAGCTGTAAACAATGGTAATTCTCATACATTGCTGGTGGGAATCCAAAATTGTAGAGCCACTTTCTGATTGAAATGAAACATATACTTCCCAAAGGAGCCAGCAATTCCATTCCAAGGCATTTACCCAAAGAAATGAAAATATTTGTCCACAGACCTGTATGTGGATTTCACAGCACATTCATTTATAATAGCTATAAAATGTAAACAATTCAAATGTTCATCCACTGGTGAATGACCAACAAGAAATACTCTAGTATATCTACACAACAGACTACTACTCAGAACCAAAGCAATAAACTATTGGTACACTCAACAACCTAGATGAATCCCAAAGATTTAGTCTAAGTTAAGACACAAAGGACTAAACACTGTGTGATTCTACTTATATGACATTCTGAAAAAAGCAAAACTGCAGCGAGAGAAACAGATCAGCGGCTGTCAGGTACTGGAAGTTTATGGGAAGGAAACTGTTCTTTTAATAAAAACTTATAAATTGCATTTTCAAGACGTGTAAATACAAATAAAAATATCTTTCATTTGTTTATTCAAAAAATATTTACTGAGCGCCCACAATGTAGCAGGCACTATTACAGACACTGTACCAAAAAAAGTTTCTTTTAGTTGCACAAGTATGAATTTTCAGAAGTGATGGGAACAAATGCAACAAAAACTCATTTAATACAAGTTTTCTACATGCTGATTGAATGTTGTCAGAACTCAATACTCCAGATTCTCACAAAATATCCTATATATTCGCATGCTAGTTTGTTACAAATTTATTAGGGTGAACCATATGAAACTGCAATGTAATCAACAAAACATTTCTTTCCTGTATTCCCATAGACAAGACCTAAGAAGCCAGGGGAGTCATCAGTGGTAATGTCACACCTTCTCCTCATTGTAATGCAAAGTACTAGCTTAGTTTCTGGTCAAAACACCTGATATTTTTGGTGAGTGTTTTTTGTTTTGTTTTGTTTTTTCACTTGTTAAGAACTTTCCCGACATCTGGACTGAAATGTGTTATTCATCTTGTAAACAGAGATGATTGCTATGGAGACTTAACTGACCTCTGGTTTCATGTTTCTGACATAAGAACTAAAGGACAACAAAATTACTCCCATTTTTAGTTAAAAGTCTTATACTTAGCTTCCTTATCATTAGTGGAAAACATGAAGTTTAATTCATTCTTAATTCAGGCATTTTAAAATAGACTATTCCTATGAAAAATAAATACACTTTCCAGAATCAAAAAATGACATGAAATACCATTTTGTTAAAGAATCTATTTTAGATAGTATAATTCATGCAGATAATTTCAGGAAAAAAATACAATTTTTGCACTTTAACACTATCTTCACTTTTTTTTATAACCCACTGGGACATTTATATCCTTTTGGTAGGATATTTTCATGACCTGAGTTGATAG
Source organism: Panthera uncia (assembly GCF_023721935.1). NCBI lineage: Eukaryota > Metazoa > Chordata > Mammalia > Carnivora > Felidae > Panthera > Panthera uncia. The sequence continues at coordinate 19,251,902 of NC_064818.1, read as the reverse complement.
TATTCTGGCCTGTAGAGGGGCTAAAAATTAATTCCAGAGTCACTAAAGTTTGCTTCAGACCCACTATATGACAGCTGCCACTCAGCATAAATGTACACACTATGGATGATGAGAGCTGCATGACCATCTGTGTCTCACAAAGGACCTCATTACAGAGAAAACAATGAACAGAAATTTAGAATGTAAGAGGTGGAACTTTTTATCCCTCATATTTCATAACAATTATTTATAATTCCAAAATATGAACTTTCTCAATGTTAAAAAGTATATTTCTCTACTTTTCCAATTTTTTTCAAACTCCACTCTAATTTTTATGTTTTTGCTTTCTTGATTTCAATCTTTCAAAACTGTAACAAATCAAAGTTACAGAATTTAATCTTTGGTCAAACGAATCATACTACAAAGCCTCATATTTCAAAATCCAAATCCTATCAGATTTTAAATCTGTATAAATTCAATAATACTTAATCCAATTTTTTAAGTAAGTGAATTTTTACTTGAAGTACTCAGTTACCCTCCAGCTGACTTCAGGTATTTTCCACTACGTAAGAGATTATCTAAGGTAAACCTGTGCCATATAACCTTTGCATAAATGAACTTGTACCAACAAATGAGCAAAATCTGAGCATGGCATACAAAGGTAACTCTATACCTTAATTTTAATTGTTTAAACCTAAACATTGTCGATAATAGCAACCAACTTAACAATCTTTAGAAAATGAAAAACAGATGAAAAGTCTTAGATCATCATGAATCACACAGCAATGGAATTTAGCTTTAGATCACTCCTAGGATTCTTCTAACTATAATGGGGTTTAGGCTTTGGTATTTACAATCTAAGCCAGTGGCTCCAGACTACTTCTCCCTTCAGATTTCCTGAAGGCAATGAGGTTAGGATAGGGGGTGCAATTAGGGTAGGGGTGCCTGACCTCTTTAAATGCCATATCTAAGCTCCAGGGAGAAGGAACAGGGAACCTCTTGATGACAATGCCCCTGAATTCGGTGAAGAAGCAGGAAGAAGCATGAGAGATTTCAGAAGCGAAAAAAAAAGTCCAAGATCAGTATGTGAGCCTTTTTAATGTCACACATTTGAAGAAAAGAATCTCCTCCTTAAAAAACCTGACAGTGCCAGGTTGCTACCAATATACCAGGTCATGTCATTTTAGAAACCACATCCTATTACCACTAAGGAAATTTAAAACACTAAAATAAAAATCCAGCTATCAATACCCCACTATAGTCTCACGATTAGTAAAAATTTACCTCTACTCCATGTATGGGAGAAATGGACAAATTATAAAAAGAGAAGCTGACAATAAATATATATTTGTTAAATCTCAAATACTTCATGAGGAAAGAATACATGGCTTGAAATTTAAAAAGACAATGCATGTAACATGTTAAATACAGTGATCTTCAACTTACAGCACATTAAGTCACTTAGAAGGACCTTTTCTTTTTCCCTTCCCTTCTCCTCCTCCCTGGCGTGAAGATGAGAAAGACTTAGGAAATAGCACCATGATGGGAGGGGGTGCTATGAAGAGGCTTCTTGGGCAGCATGCCTGGCAGCTAAGGAAAGGGGTTAGGTGAGGGGAACACAAAGGTGGCAGAGGAAGGAGGATTCCTGAGTGATTGGAATATTGATTACATGAAGCAGAATTAATTAACTGGACAAAAAAGTAATATACTGAGGATAATGGGAGCCAGCTTTCTCAATTTCTGAAGAAGAGGGAAGGCTAGAAAAAGCACTGGAGGTACTGGGTTACAATTTGAATTATCAGAATAAACATATCTTTCTAAAGTTATACAGATACAGGTATAGAAATAGCACAGATATACATGTGTGTATTATGTATACACATATACATCTCCTAGTTCTGTTTGCTGAGAGGGTGTAGGAGCAATGACAGCACTGAGACCCAGATTGTAATTTTAGTTACCATAATCTACTCAAAAGAAGGAGGGTCAGGACAGGGAAGTAAAAGACAAGCCTGGAACATCTTGTCCCAATGCTCAAAGAATGATAGGAATGAGTCAAAAGCAAACAAACAAACAAACAAAAACAGGAATCAATTAGGAAAGGCTCAAATCTAGGACAATTTTCAGTATCAAAATAATGAGATTATCAAATTATAATCCACTGAATAAAAGGGTAATTCATAAATCCATATTGATATGAATAAGCAAATGAATAAATAAATAGGGAAGAAAGTTCTTTCTTATAGAATATCAACTAATAGATGTGGATGAAACATTGAAAATAATTATCATTCAGTAACTATCATGGTAGTCTCAAAAAAAAAAAAAAAAAAAAAAAGCCAGGTGGAGATTTGATGAAGAACAGGATATTGGCATAATATGGGAACATCTCACAAAATACTAGTTCAACAGAAAGGGGATAATGGTGATAATGGAGAAAGCACTGTTTACCAACTTGAGAAAGTGATCATATTTAATATTACTTACCAGTGGTGAAACAGATTGACACTATATGTTTCCTGATGTGATACACTGAAAAGAGCATGGTGCCATTCCTGCCAGGAAAGCATGGCCTGAATCTGGTCATGAGAAAACACTGGATGGTTCCAATTGAGGGTTGTACAGAATGAAAGGCCTTTCAAAGACATGAGAAACAGGGAAAAGACAGAGGAATAGATTCTAAACTGAAGAAGACTGACAAACATGATATCTAAATTCAACACATATTCTTGCATATGGTCCTGGCCCAGGCAGGGGAAAAAGAGACACTACTGGGGGCATTTGATGAAATTGGAATGGGATGTGTGGATTGCATGGTGGTTTTGTGTAACACTGATTTCCTGACAATAACAGACAATTGTCCACGCCTTCCCATCTTCTCTCACTGTGCTGTCTCTGGTAACAGTACCAACCTCCTCATTTAGGGGTGATGGAACATGTCAGAAAAAGCCTACACAGATTAACAGAAAAGGGGGAGAGTTAAATAAAATATTAATAATTGCGAATCTGAGTCATACGAATGCCAGAGCTCTGTGCAACATTTTTGGAAGTCCAACACTATTTTAAAATAAAAATAACGGGGAGGAGAGGGAAGATGGCGGCGTAGGAGGACGCTGGGCTCACCGCACATCCTGCTGATCACTTAGATTCCACCTACACCTGCCTAAATAACCCAGAAAACCGCCAGAGGATTAGCAGAACGGAGTCTCCAGAGCCAAGCGCAGACGAGAGGCCCACGGAAGAGGGTAGGAAGGGCGGCGAGGCGGTGTGCACTCTACGGACTGGCGGGAGGGAGCCGGGGCGGAGGGGCGGCTCGCCGGCCAAGCAGAGCCCCCGAGTCTGGCTGGCAAAAGCGGAGGGGCCTGACGGAATGTGTTCCGACAGCAAGCGCGACTTAGTGTCTGGGAGGTCATAAGTTAACAGCTCTACTCGGAAAGTGGGAAGGCTGGAGGACAAAGGGAGGGAGAGCTGCTGAGCCCCCGGAGGACAGAGCTCAGTATGGTGGGGAACAAAGGCGCTCGCCAGTGCCATCTCCCCCGCCCATCCCCCAGCCAAAATCCCAAAGGGAACCAGTTCCTGCCAGGGAACTTGCTCGCTCCGCGCAAACACCCAACTCTGTGCTCCTGCAGAGCCAAACCTCCAGCAGCAGATCTGACTCCCTCCCGCGGCCACAGGGCCCCTCCTGAAGTGGATCACCTAAGGAGAAGTGAGCTAAGCCTGCCCCTCCTGCCCCCGTCCCCCTTGCCTACCCACCCCAGCTAATATGCCAGATCCCCAGCACCACAAGCCCGGCAGTGTGCAAGTAGCCCAGACGGGCCACGCCACCCCACGGTGAATCCCGCCCCTAGGAGAGGGGAAGAGAAGGCACACACCAGTCTGACTGTGGCCCCAGCGGTGGGCTGGGGGCAGACATCAGGTCGGACTGCAGCCCCGCCCACCAACTCCAGTTATACACCACAGCACAGGGGAAGTGCCCTGCAGGTCCTCACCACTCCAGGGACTATCCAAAATGACCAAACGGAAGAATTCCCCTCAAAAGAATCTCCAGGAAATAACAACAGCTAATGAACTGATCAAAAAGGATTTAAATAATATAACAGAAAGTGAATTTAGAATAATAGTCATAAAATTAATCGCTGGGCTTGAAAACAGTATAGAGGACAGCAGAGAATCTCTTGCTACAGAGATCAAGGGACTAAGGAACAGTCACGAGGAGCTGAAAAGCGCTTTAAACGAAATGCACAACAAAATGGAAACAACGACGGCTCGGGTTGAAGAGGCAGAGGAGAGAATAGGTGAACTAGAAGATAAAGTTATGGAAAAAGAGGAAGCTGAGAGAAAGAGAGATTAAAAAAATCCAGGAGTATGAGGGGAAAATTAGAGAACTAAGTGATACACTAAAAAGAAATAATATACGCATAATTGGTATCCCAGAGGAGGAAGAGAGAGAGAAAGGTGCTGAAGGGGTACTTGAAGAAATTATAGCTGAGAACTTCCCTGAACTGGGGAAGGAAAAAGGCACTGAAATACAAGAGGCACAGAGAACTCCCTTCAGACGTAACTTGAATCGATCTTCTGCATGACATATCATAGTGAAACTGGCAAAATACAAGGATAAAGAGAAAATTCTGAAAGCAGCAAGGGATAAACGTGCCCTCACATATAAAGGGAGACCTATAAGACTCGTGACTGATCTCTCTTTGAAACTTGGCAGGCCAGAAAGGATTGGCACGATATCTTCAGTGTGCTAAACAGAAAAAATATGCAGCCGAGAATCCTTTATCCAGCAAGTCTGTCATTTAGAATAGAAGGAGAGATAAAGGTCTTCCCAAACAAACAAAAACTGAAGGAATTTGTCACCACTAAACCAGCCCTACAAGAGATCCTAAGGGGGATCCTGTGAGACAAAGTACCAGAGACATCACTACAAGCATAAAACATACAAACATCACAATGACTCTAAACCCATATCTTTCTATAATAACACTGAATGTAAATGGATTAAATGCGCCAAACAAAAGACATAGGGTATCAGAATGGATAAAAAAACAAGACCCATCTATTTGCTGTCTACAAGAGACTCATTTTAGATCTGAGGACACCTTCAGATTGAGAGTGAGGGGATGGAGAACTATTTATCATGCTACTGGAAGCCAAAAGAAAGCTGGAGTAGCCATACTTATATCAGACAAACTAGACTTTAAATTAAAGGCTGTAACAAGAGATGAAGAAGGGCATTATATAATAATGACAGGGTCTATCCATCAGGAAGAGCTAACAATTATAAATGTCTATGCGCCGAATACCAGAGCCCCAAATATATAAAACAATTACTCATAAACATAAGCAACCTTATTGATAAGAATGTGGTAACTGCAGGGGACTTTAACACCCCACTTACAGAAATGGATAGATCATCTAGACACACGGTCAATAAAGAAACAAGGGCCCTGAATGATACATTGGATCAGCTGGACTTGACGGATATATTTAGAACTCTGCATCCCAAAGCAACAGAATATACTTTCTTCTCAAGTGCACATGGAACATTCTCCAAGATAGATCACATACTGGGTCACAAAACAGCCCTTCATAAGTTTACAAGAATTGAAATTATACCATGCATACTTTCAGACCACAATGCTATGAAGCTTGAAATCAACCACAGGAAAAAGTCTGGAAAACCTCCAAAAGCATGGAGGTTAAAGAACACCCTACTAACGAATGAGTGGGTCAACCAGGCAATTAGAGAAGAAATTAAAAAATATATGGAAACAAACGAAAATGAAAATACAACAATCCAAATGCTTTGGGACGCAGCGAAGGCAGTCCTGAGAGGAAAATACATTGCAATCCAGGCCTATCTCAAGAAACAGGAAAAATCCCAAATACAAAATCAGACAGCACACCTAAAGGAAATAGAAGCAGAGCAGCAAAGGCAGCCTAAACCCAGCAGAAGAAGAGAAATCATAAAGATCAGAGCAGAAATAAACAATATAGAATCTAAAAAAACTGTAGAGCAGATCAACGAAACCAAGAGTTGGTTTTTTGAAAAAATAAACAAAATTGACAAACCTCTAGCCAGACTTCTCAAAAAGAAAAGGGAGATGACCCAAACAGATAAAATCATGAATGAAAATGGAATGATTACAACCAATCCCTCAGAGATACAAACAATTATCAGGGAATACTATGAAAAATTATATGCCAACAAATTGGACAACCTGGAAGAAATGGACAAATTCCTAAACACCCACACTCTTCCAAAACTCAATCAGGAGGAAATAGAAAGCTTGAACAGACCCATCACCAGCGAAGAAATTGAATTGGTTATCAAAAATCTCCCAACAAATAAGAGTCCAGGATCAGATGGCTTCCCAGGGGAGTTCTACCAGACGTTTAAAGCAGAGATAATACCTATCCTTCTCAAGCTATTCCAAGAAATAGAAAGGGAAGGAAAACTTCCAGACTCATTCTATGAAGCCAGTATTACTTTGATTCCCAAACCAGACAGAGACCCAGTAAAAAAAGAGAACTACAGGCCAATATCCCTGCTGAATATGGATGCAAAAATTCTCAATAAGATACTAGCAAATCGAATTCAACGGCATATAAAAATAATTATTCACCATGATCAAGTGGGATTCATTCCTGGGATGCAGGGCTGGTTCAACATTCGCAAATCAATCAACGTGATATATCACATTAACAAAAAAAAAAAAAGAGAAGAACCATATGATCCTGTCAATCGATGCAGAAAAGGCCTTTGACAAAATCCAGCACCGTTTCTTAATAAAAACCCTTGAGAAAGTCGGGATAGAAGGAACATACTTAAAGATCATAAAAGCCATTTATGAAAAGCCCACAGCTAACATCATCCTCAATGGGGAAAAACTGAGAGCTTTTTCCCTGAGATCAGGAACACGACAGGGATGCCCACTCTCACCGCTGTTGTTTAACATAGTGCTGGAAGTTCTAGCATCAGCAATCAGACAACAAAAGGAAATCAAAGGCATCAAAATTGGCAAAGATGAAGTCAAGCTTTCGCTTTTTGCAGATGACATGATATTATACATGGAAAATCCGATAGACTCCACCAAAAGTCTGCTAGAACTGATACATGAATTCACCAAAGTTGCAGGATACAAAATCAACGTATAGAAATCAGTTGCATTCTTATACACTAACAATGAAGCAACAGAAAGACAAATAAAGAAACTGATCCCGTTCACAATTGCACCAAGAAGCATAAAATACCTAGGAATAAATCTAACCAAAGATGTAAAAGATCTGCATGCTGAAAACTATAGAAAGCTTATGAAGGTAATTGAAGAAGATTTAAAGAAATGGAAAGACATTCCCTGCTCATGGATTGGAAGAACAAATATTGTCAAAATGTCAATACTACCCAAAGCTATCTACACATTCAATGCAATCCCAATCAAAATTGCACCAGCATTCTTCTTGAAACTAGAACAAGCCATCCTAAAATTCATATGGAACCACAAAAGGCCCGAATAGCCAAAGTAATTTTGAAGAAGAAGACCAAAGCAAGAGGCATCACAATCCCAGACTTTAGCCTCTACTACAAAGCTGTCATCATCAAGACAGCATGGTATTGGCACAAAAACAGACACATAGACCAATGGAATAGAATAGAAACCCCAGAAATAGACCCACAAACGTATGGCCAACTCATCTTTGACAAAGCAGGAAAGAATATCCAATGGAAAAAAGACAGTCTCTTTTTTTTTTTTTTTTTAATATATGAAATTTACTGTCAAATTGGTTTCCATACAACACCCAGTGCTCATCCCAAAAGGTGCCCTCCTCAATACCCATCACCCACCCTGCCCTCCCTCCCACCCCCCATCAACCCTCAGTTTGTTCTCAGTTTTTAACAGTCTCTTATGCTTTGGCTCTCTCCCACTCTAACCTCTTTTTTTTTTTTTTCCTTCCCCTCCCCCATGGGTTTCTGTTACGTTTCTCAGGATCCACATAAGAGTGAAACCATATGGTATCTGTCTTTCTCTGTATGGCTTATTTCACTTAGCATCACACTCTCCAGTTCCATCCACGTTGCTACAAAAGGCCATATTTCATTTTTTCTCATTGCCACGTAGTATTCCATTGTGTATATAAACCACAATTTCTTTATCCATTCATCAGTTGATGGACATTTAGGCTCTTTCCATCATTTGGCTATTGTTGAGAGTGCTGCTATAAACATTGGGGTACAAGTGCCCCTATGCATCAGTACTCCTGTATCCCTTGGGTAAATTCCTAGCAGTGCTATTGCTGGGTCATAGGGTAGGTCTATTTTTAATTTTCTGAGGAACCTCCACACTGCTTTCCAGAGTGGCTGCACCAATTTGCATTCCCACCAACAGTGCAAGAGGGTTCCCGTTTCTCCACATCCTCTCCAGCATCTATAGTCTCCTGATTTGTTCATTTTGGCCACTCTGACTGGCGTGAGGTGATATCTGAGTGTGGTTTTGATTTGTATTTCCCTGATAAGGAGCGACGTTGAACATCTTTTCATGTGCCTGTTGGCCATCCGGATGTCTTCTTTAGAGAAGTGTCTATTCATGTTTTCTGCCCATTTCTTCACAGGGTTATTTGTTTTTCGGGTGTGGAGTTTGGTGAGCTCTTTATAGATTTTGGATGCTAGCCCTTTGTCCAATATGTCATTTGCAAATATCTTTTCCCATTCCGTTGGTTGCCTTTTAGTTTTGTTGGTTGTTTCCTTTGCTGTGCAGAAGCTTTTTATCTTCATAAGGTCCCAGTAATTCACTTTCACTTTTAATTCCCTTGCCTTTGGGGATGTGTCGAGTAAGAGATTGCTACGGCTGAGGTCAGAGAGGTCTTTTCCTGCTTTCTCCTCTAAGGTTTTGATGGTTTCCTGTCTCACATTCAGGCCCTTTATCCATTTTGAGTTTATTTTTGTGAATGGTGTGAGAAAGTGGTCTAGTTTCAACCTTCTGCATGTTGCTGTCCAGTTCTCCCAGCAC